>NC_072449.1:8695772-8763272 GCF_027596085.1 Anoplopoma fimbria | reverse complement strand
CATCCCTCTGGCTCCACCATATCACATTCTCCTCCATGCCTGTTAGCCAAAGGGGGGACATAAATCACAGGACTTGAAGGAGATAGGAGAGGAGAAGCACACGCAACCGTTTGAGCAAATGTATGATGAAAGGGCGGGAGTAGAGAGAGCGAGAGCATATTGTGTTGGCGGAACACAATCCCTCCCTTAACGAAAGCAAGATATGACAGCAGAGAAGTCACCGGACCCTCAAACTGTTGGACGGCGCCTCTAGTGTCATCACACAGGTGCTTCTGTCTGTCTGTCATATCTTCCTCTAATCCGTTCATTTTACAACCTCTCCATCTATCTCTCACCCTGACTCAAGGATATATATATCAAAGTTCTGTCCCCTTGCATTTTGCTCATAGACTGTACATAAGATTTAGACGTAGTCACAATGTTGTACCCATTAGTTTGTGGACTGCGGTTTTGAAGTCTTAAGTTCAACATTTTTAGCTTAATCGCTAACTTGGATTTTTGAAACCAGAAGTGACACGAGAGAATAGCTCAGTACAACCGAACACTGAATAAGACATTTAGGCAACAAAAAAGTTACAATGAACTTTTAATGAACTGAAAACACACTGTGAAAGGGTTAAAGTTGTAAGACTAAAACATGGACAACTTCCTAACGGGACAATGCTGTGATAGCGACCCGTCAATCAAAAGGAACCCACGCCCTAAAGCCTACCCTTCTCTATCATCAATTTGACTTTAAATGGGATCATATTTTACTAAATGAACATCGTGCTGTATCGGAGAGGACTTCAAACAAGCAATTAAGACCATAAAACTCTAAATGAGGTGAGAAGAAAGGTCATTTTCCTGTGGACTCCTATAAAATCAAACTTCATTTTAAAACCAGAGGAGTCGCCCCCTGTTGCTCAGTAGATAGAATGCAAGATTAAGGCGCCACCGCATTGGCTTCACTTTTTAGACCCAGAGGTTGCCACTTGATTAAGTTCTATAAAAAAAAATGTAAAAGTTACATCCACGTTGGAACACAACCATAAGTAAAAACAGAACACCATTTTCTATTTCCATTGTTGTCCTCATAAGAAAGGGGAAAAGCGTATCATAGCAGATCTTCAATTCAGGAAAGACAGGTTAAAACACTTGGAATTTACGTGAACAAACAACCAACGAACAGACCAGACTGACTTTACAAACAGGCTAAACAAACTTATAACAAACTACTTATTGACTATTTACCAAAGGGCTAAAAATCCTCATGGTCTGCTGCAGAGATCCTGGAAGCACGACTCCGCAGAACTTCCATGGGAACCAGACGAATCAGCAAGCTCATGTTTTATTTGCTCTGGCAAATGTGTCTTGTCCCCCTGCGCTATGGATAGTGTTCCGTCAAGCTCTGACGGGACAATCACAACCGTTTATTTAACATGGGGCTTGTTTGGCGGTTTACGTTGGAGCGCATTTGAAGCACATCTGCAGCCGATGTGGAACCTTCTGTTGAAGAAGCCTGACATCATCAGAGCAAATAGAAAATGCATTTTTTTTTTTCAGCATTTCATTCAATAAAGAGTTATTGAAGGGCTTTTGTCGCTGACTTGGCAATAAATTCACACAGATTATTCATATTTGTATGAGTCAGATCCTGTCTAATTGTCTGCAGACGATGCATCTTTTATGGAGCAGTCTGCTCTCTGACAGAGGAGGTCAAACAAAAATGAACCGTGCAGCCTAATTAACAACAGCTTCCTCTATTTTTGACTCTTTGCTCTGAGTTCAACGGTTTGCACGGTCGAAGGTTAACTGTTGGTCCATGATGCAAATTCATTTGTGTACCAGTTAGTTTAGGGCCGACATTTTGCGGTTTTAGGCACTGGTGACTGATTTAGTTGTTAACTGTCGAGTTATTGTTTAATGTAACAAATCTTGATATTAATATTCTGTAAGCTTGGTATGTGCATGGATTTTAGTTTTTTCAGCTTTATGTGTTTTATTTGTGGCCTTTTATCTGTTTATTGCTAACTGTTGAAAGCACACTGGATCAAATCTGCTATATAAAGATGATGCTACTAGTCTAAAATACACTTCAACCACATATGATTTGATTTATTTGACTAAAAATAGTATATTATACGAGATATAAGTTATTTGAAAAAGACACTGGAGAAGTAATTGTGTGTATTATGTCAATTCACTGGAGTCACCAGGTCAAACATCCTTTCAGCTGTAGTTTGTAGAATACAGCTGTGTTGTGGATTGCTCACTTTTCTTTGGAATCGTTTCATAGAAAATGGAGAAACCAAGGTTTTTTTGAGGAACAGGAAAAAATCCTCAAAGTCCAGCTCTGAGCTTTTGCAATTTAAGAACTCATGCCCCATGCCAGTGATAAAAGATGAATACATGGTGTTCCTCTTTTAAACATCAGAAGCCAGAGGATGTTGTGTGACCGCACGTCTGCTCAGTCATACTTCATAACATTTGTGAATTTATTTTTGCACTGACAGGGGATTTCCATATTATCCAACAGTGGAAAATGACTTAGTTCTGTAACCCATTTGTTTTAGCTATGTTTTCAAATCCAATAAGGACTTATTTAAATGGATGTCATGCTCACTTCATCAGATTCTTGTGAGTCTGTCTTTGTGTGAGTTTGTGAGTATGAAGTTGCAGAAACATAAACACGGATGAATAGTACGTGCTTAGAGATTCATGTTGATCTCATACTGTAGACTTGGAAAGCCGATGGCACAATAGTACTATCTTTACTTACACACACACACACACACACACACACACACACACACACACACACACACACACACACACACACACACACACACACACACACACACACACACACACACATACAATGTTGTGGTGTGCAGATGTGAGAGATATAAGGCTCCAAGAGATTAGCTCTGGGCAAGTGAGATAAGAGAACTCAAAACTAATTTGTCAGTATGATAGGTGATCTGTCATAAATGCTCCTAAGGGTACAATCGGACTGAGCTAAAACATATCAGCCCTGCCAGGCACAATGTCCTGGAGGAGTCCACTGTGTGTGTGTGTGTGTGTGTGTGTGTGTGTGTGTGTGTGTGTGTGTGTGTGTGTGTGTGTGTGTGTGTGTGTGTGTGTGTGTGTGTGTGTGTGTGTGTGTGTGTGTGTGTGTGTGTGTTTTTCCACATTCCCTGTCTGCTGTTGATGGTCATTGTGAGTGTTTGCCCCTGTGGTAATGTCTGTGGTACCACCAAAGCCAAAGTAATCTGGCACAAGCATAAACACTTACACATGAGAGAGAGAGAGAGAGAGAGAGAGAGAGAGAGAGAGAGAGAGAGAGAGAGAGAGAGAGAGACAAAGATCACCAGCCTCGCCTGGCATTGTGTTGGCAGGCCTTTTGGCATCACCTCCTCCCCCTCTCTCTCCTCCTCTTCGCCTCCTTCATGCACCCCTGAAGTGCACGGTTAATCCCTAATCTCTATCCCCATTTAAAGACACGGACATCACGCAAACCTGCCTGTCTGCATTGCGCTCTAACACACACACAGAAACACACAAACCCATGCACTCAGTCTCACGCAAATGCTGCTTTTGCTCCTACAAACACACAGAGTGAGAGAGAGAGAGAAGAGCTCAGTGGGCGGTTAAGCGCTGCAGCGGCAGCAGCAGGCCAAAATATCAGTCTGTTTTTTCCGCGGCCTGCATGTGACAGGCTTGGAGGGACGAGATAAGTAAGAGAGGGGGACTTTTTGCGGATGCTCATGCTCCACTAATGGGTCATGAATCTGTATGGTCACACTCTCATGCACACCACAGACTGTGGCATGTTTGTCAGATGAGGATGTGTGGAGGAGCAGCTTTAAATAGCACCTAGAATATGTTTGTGTGCACTTGAAAGCAGACGTTCTACAACAGGCTGAGGTGTGTCGGCCTTTAAGGTGGAAAGAAGTATTGTTACTGTTTATGGAGATTTTATTTGTTGTTGTGCTTTTGAGAGAGATTTTCTTGCTTATCCCTTAAGTCTCCAAAAAGTCTCTTGAGTCAGTCCAAACTTGAGCAAATTTTCTCGAAAAGGAACTCTAATCCCTTCCTCTTGAATGATATCCACCTCTCTAAACTAAACCCTAAATAAATACGTTTTCTCAGGCACTATAAGCAGTATGAGGCCATGACCTTACTCGTCTTGATTGTTTATAATCCTCGTGATTTATGACCTGCAGATCTGCTGTTGGACCCTTTGCCAGGCGCTCAGGAAGTGTGCGTCAGCTGGATACCTAACTGACATGTACAGACATGTCGATATTGACCTCTAGTGGGCAAAATGTGAATCCTGCAAGTACTTAAACTAAACTCTGCCACAGTAGCTCTTGTAGAACATTTAACTCTTCAAATCATCACAAAAATATGATTTTGCATATTGCAGTATCTGTTGTTTGGGGGTTTTAATTTCATTAAATGTTAAATAGTGCTGCAATGAAGAAGTTTTTTGGAGTGGAGTTTTTAAATAGGAAGGTGGAAATGGGGACTTAAAGAGGAATTTCTTTTTTGCCAGAAAAAGTATTTATACTATTAGGTAGTAAAAACTTGGAGATGGCATGTTAATAAATGTGCTGATGTGGCAGTAATGGGATGGGATGTGGTGGGGCACTGAACATGATTCATGGAGAAGTAAGAACTCTGCAGAAAAGAGAAACAGCTCTATTGCTGTTTCATATCTTTCTTTTTTTTGAAAGTGTTATTTGCTGATTATAGTAAGCAGCCTACAGCTATGTTAATATTTTAGTTAGTTGTTGTTTAAACGCTTGTTTGTTTAGTTAGGTTAAGGTGTAAGCATTGTATTTCCTTAGATTTCCCTTCACCCCTACCACCTTTTTCACCCTTTTCTCTCTTTTACGTACTTTTTAAGTTTATTTTATTCTAATTTATCTTTCTTCTTTTATTATTGTATGTACCATTGGATGTGTTTGTTGTCTTTGAGTTGTTTTTGCTCTTGGACATCAGGTTATGTCACATTACAACCTCTGTTATGCTATCTATAGCACATTTATAAGGAAATGCATTTTGCAAGGTAAATATTCAAAAGGCCAGTTCACCTCATTTGCATTAAAACATTTCTTTGCTCAGGTTTTAAGACCCACTGTATAAAACACTCAAACAACAGTTTTCATTGGATTCCAGTTATTTCTTTCATCATCTTTCAAGAACAGTAAAACAAAAGTGGTTCTCAACATTTTTTCAGTGATGTAAACTAGCAGGTTGTGAAATATATTTTGAATTGTCCAAGATACGTTTGCATGACACTTTGAAACCAGCACAATGTTTTTGGAACCACAAAAAAAGATGTGAATGAACTAAAGTAAATCAGAATTTGCGTATCTGAAGGCCATCAGTGTCTGATTTATTAAACTGTCAACACTGAAGTAAAAATTGTACAGAATGTAAATATTGATTGCAGTTAAAACTTTAAAGGTTGTCATTTATGGACTTACACTTTAATTTTATTGAATTTTTGTTTATTAAATAACTATTTTTTTAAAGAAGATTACATTTTGAATGGATGAACTTAATTTTAAATTATGTTTTTAAAAAATTTTTAACATACTTTCTGGAGATGCTAATTTTAAATATATTTTTCACGTACTCTCTGGAGTGCCTTATCCCCATTTGAGAACCACTGTTCCAAGGTGTATGAAGAAGGGAAAGAGTCTGTAGAGGTAAAAAAAAAAAATCTGATAAATATGTATACTATAAAACAACTTTACTGTAAGCGTTAAAACCATTTTTCAGATAGGCCAAATGTAACAAGTAAACGTTGTAAAATATTACGGATGAATAACAGAAAAATCTCAAACATAACTAAAAGGAAATGTGGGGTTTTATTTTGTGAACTCACTGTCCAATAATGTGGGTGTCCACTGGATACGGTGGAGGTGGTGGGAGACAGGAGGATGATGGCCAAGCTATCATCCCTGATGAACAACACCTCCCACCCCATGCGGGACACCCTGGCAGCTCTGTGCAGCTCCTTCAGCCACCGGCTGCTTCACCCCCGGTGTGTGAAGGAGAGGTACCGCAGGTCCTTCCTTCCTGCTGCTCTCAGGTTGCACAACCAACTCTGCTCCCAGTAGATCACATGACACCTAATACAATTCAATTCAATTCAGTTTATTTTGTATAGCCCAGAATCACAAATTACAAATTTGCCTCAGAGGGCTTTACAATCTGTACACATGCTTTACAATCTGTAATACACTGTGCAATACAATAGTTATAATAGTTTCTGTCTGTATATATAATATATAAGTTACTGTGGATTCTTGACTGTTTTTTACTGTTTTTTTTATTGCTCATTTGCTTATTTATAATACTTATTTTTGATCTTGTTTTTTTACTATGTCTCTTGTTTGCACTATCCTCTATTCTAATTTATCTTTCTTCTTTTATTATTGTATGTACCATTGGATGTGTTTGTTGTTGTCATGTCTTTGAGTTGTTTTTGCTCTTGGACATCAGGTTATGTCACATTACAACCTCTGTTATGCTATCTATAGCACATTTATAAGGAAATGCATTTTGCAAGGTAAATATTCAAAAGGCCAGTTCACCTCATTTGCATTAAAACATTTCTTTGCTCAGGTTTTAAGACCCACTGTATAAAACACTCAAACAACAGTTTTCATTGGATTCCAGTTATTTCTTTCATCAGCTTGAGTTGGTTGAAAGCAGTTATCCAAACTTAAAGAACAGTAAAACAAGAACATATTTGACTGACATAAGTTACTGTGGATTCTTGACTGTTTTTTACTGTTTTTTTATTGCTCATTTGCTTATTTATAATACTTATTTTTGATCTTGTTTTTTTACTATGTCTCTTATTTGCACTATCCTCTATTCTGCTGTAATCCTGTACATTTTAACTTATAATGAAGCGTTACAGGTGCAGTACCTCCGTCTTCCTGCGGAGGGCGGCAGTGCGCTAACCTGCCTGAAAACAACGAAGAAGAAGAAAGCCGCCGTACTTCCGGGTTTATGCTGACGCGTCCTTCTTCTTCTCCTCATACTCCGACGTGTCAGTCTTCTTGAGTCCCGAGCTGAGCAGCAGACAGAGCCGAAGACATGGCGCCCAAAGGCAACAGCAAGCAGCAGTCAGAGGAAGACCTTCTCCTCCAGGACTTCAGCAGGAACCTCTCGGCGAAGTCCACGGCTCTGTTCTACGGGAACGCGCTCATCGTGTCCGCCATCCCCATCTGTGAGTACAGAGACTGGAGCAGCTAGCTGATGCTAACTAGGCTAGCTAGCACTGGAGGAGTGATTCAAAATCAAATTAACTTTATTAGCACATGCAGAACAGCATAATAATTCAATTATTTTATAATAATTCAAGAGTATCAATAAGAATGACTGTGATATGCTAAAGGTAGATTACTGTGATTGCTACTTTAGGTTTAAATAAAGGTTAGGGTTATAATTAAATAATGTAGCTGCCTAGTTACATTACATTACATTACATTACAGTCATTTAGCAGACGCTTTTATCCAAAGCGACTTACAATAAGTGTATTCAACATAGGTATTCAAGAGAACTACTAGTCACCAGAAGTCATAAGTGCATCTCCTTTCTTAAACAAGCATCTTAAAGCATAAACCAGAGCAAAAGTATAGTGCAGAGGCAAATTACTACGAAAACAATAATTGCAACAGACTAAACAATAAGTGCAACAAACTACTACGAATAGGCGTAGTTGTTTATGTAATTATGATTTTATGTTTAAATAAAGCTAAATTAAAAAAACAGGATGAGCTCCTGATCTTAAGTGTTTCTGCAAACATCTAACTGATTGGAGAACAGCTGGATTACAACATGTATTTAATCAACATACAGTATTGATTGACTCTTAGTCTTTTTTCTTCCCAGGGCTGTTTTGGAGGATTTGGCACATGGACCTGGTCCAGTCTGCAGTTTTGTACGGTGTGATGACTCTGGTCAGCACCTACCTGGTGGCCTTTGCCTACAAGAACGTCAAGTTTGTCCTCAAACACAAGTAAGAAGCACAAACGCACTACTGGGCATCTGTCCCATCGGAGGTTTCTCTTTCATACATTATAAGGATCAGGGGTGCACTTGTATTACTGTCACTTGCTGGTACAGATAACTTTGAAATTGATTGGAACTCTGAAACAAAGTAATAATCTGGTACGCAATAACATTGTCAGCATTTTTGTTAAACGAAACCATATGAGGAGGGGAACTGCTGTGCATCAAAGTATTTTTTCTTGATCTCTCCCTGATACTAAATATTTGTGACCCTTTCCTCCCCTTTTCCTCCAGAGTTGCGCAGAAACGTGAAGATGCCGTTTCCAAGGAGGTAACCAGGAAGTTGTCTGAGGCGGACAACCGCAAGATGTCCCGCAAGGAGAAAGACGAGAGGTGAAACATGCATCATACTGTAAAGCTGTACTTTAATACAGTGTGTGTTGTGCTGGACGTTTGTAATTGTGTTTTCACAGTTAGCTTTGGCAAATTAAAGGGTTTTCAGTTTAGTATGTCAAGACATAAATGTGCATAAAGCATAAATGTAGTGCTGACGTCTGTCTCAAGATTGCAGTTGCACAGCTGTACATTGAATAAGCTTCTGAAAATAAAATAAACTGTTGATTCAGTGTAAGTAAACGGGCTCTCTTTAGTGCCACTGAGACACACACTGATGTATTTTTACGTGACCATGAATGTTTTTTTTTCTCTTTGTCTAGGATCCTGTGGAAGAAGAATGAGGTCGCCGACTACGAGGCCACCACCTTCTCCATCTTCTACAACAACACCCTGTTCCTGGTGCTCGTCATCGTCGCCTCCTTCTTCTTGCTCAGGAACTTCAACCCCACTGTGTATCCTTTTTAAAATCATAACGTACATGTCATCAGCACTTTAAACAGTTGGGATTGGAAGCTTCACACCTCCTGTTGTATCAGTCATTAAATGCTCCTCTTTATATAACGTTTGTCTTAAAATGGGATTAGTGCAGTCTAGTTTTATGCTTTCAAATCTGATTTTAACGAGTTGTCATTTAACGCTCTGACATTTTTCCTTAACCTACTTTTTTTCCCAGCAACTACATTCTCTCCATCAGTGCCTCCTCAGGACTCATCGCTCTGCTGTCTACAGGCTCCAAGTAAAAGGAGGAAGAAAAGGGAAAGAAAAGCTGGAGGGGAGGGTTTCGTTAGGAGGGGAGGGAGTGGGTGTAAAATGGGTTTACTCTATTGTTTTTCACTTAAGCAAGGAACGGGGTTTAAAAAGGACCGAAATGTCACATTTCAACTTCATGAAATTCATGATCAAATGTCTGGGGGGCGTTTCTCCAGGTCTGTCTTCTGTTTTTTGTAACAAATAAAGCAACCAGGTATACTTGCGGTCTGTGTTAATTGGATATATATGTGTGTGTGTTTGTGCCATTAAATATGCTTGAGAGCCCTTTGAGAATAAGATATTAAGAGAATTTAGTATGATTAATAACCTGTTTTTAAAGATATTGTTAGACAAAAGTGAGACGCTGAGGTTTCCATTGGCAATGCATTTAATTAGAATCACACTTTCATATAGACTATTTACAGAGAAGACAAAATGATACACTGATGATTTACATGTCACTTTAACAAAACAAAAAAGGAAAAACTCTGTCAAGTCTTTTCCATCTATATGTTTACATGTTGTAGAAAACAAAATTGATCCGCAGAATAGATTACTTGACATTTCTATGAGAATTGAGTCTGGCTTCAAACCAGAACAGGTTAAAGATTCTTAAGTTAAAGATTCTGTGTCACATTTCAGGACTTTTCATGTTTTGTGAATCAGAGTTGAGAGTTCAGCCACAGCTTAATTGTTTCCAGCTTTGTTCCATTTAGACCTTCAGACCTGTGTGGACATGTTGCAAAAAAAAGTCAATTTCCCTTCATTATCACTATCAATGCATTACATTGGTACCCAAAGGAATATTGTATTGCATGTTTCCCTTTGTTGAGCTGGTAAAGACTCTTTATGAGGACAGACAGATGCATCATGGAGCAAAAGGCTGGTTGAAGGACAAGATACTAAAGACAATCACTTCCTGTTTCTTTGACCTAACTATTCTAATAACATTATTTTGGTGGAAACAGCCGAAATAAAAGTAGCGATGGAACAAAGCCATTGCCGTAAACTGTAACAAGCTGTAGGGAAGGACTGAGTGGACAAGGATGACAGTTCTAGTAATCCTTTTGTTTATCTTAAAGGTATACTATGCAGCATTGTCTGTGGCTGTTCATAAACACACAGCAAATTTGGCCTCCCCTTCTCGGTTCAACATGGAGAGAGAGCTCAGTTCTGGTCAAGTGAGCAAGAGAGTGAATGAAGAGAGGGAGCAGCGAGAAAAGATCAGTGAAATCAGATAAAATACTTTTTTTTTTTTCTCTAATGGTTTCAAGGTGGTTACATCCTAAAGCACAAATACACATCTACACATCCGCATAGCTGGCGCATTGCAGGATTTTTGAATGAATGCAGCTGAAGTGCACGATTCATCTTGTTGCTGTGGCATCTCTGCTCTGTGGTTGTGTGTGAAAACACAGCAATGTAAGAAACCAGTTGGTCGCCATTTACCGCCGCTTTGTCTCAGAGACCCTAAAAGGTGCCTCGGCGTGACGGAGCGGTGGTATTTGACGACCTGGAAATGAGAACGAGCTGCTACAGCAAAAGAAGACGACACGAGAAAATACAGCCAGAGGACAGAGACACCGGCACACAATTCTAGTTAGTCTGAAGTGATGATTTATGATTTTTGTATCACTCTATGCATCCTTTTTAGGAAAATGTTGCATACTATACCTTTAAGTCAATATCCCAAAAAGCTACCTCTACATGAACTGTGCCACGAGGGTCTTACTGCTTTGTTTTCCAAAAGCTTTTGTCCAAATGAGGTAATAGTTAATGTATACTGTAGATTAGGCAATCTAATAATACAATAATCTGCATACCTATTGTTCTATCCTCACTGTGACTGCATCCGGACACCATTTAACAAGTCGTAATGAAAGACATCCCTGATTTTGTTTCCTGTAGCGGGACTCAAGTCAAGGCACTCTGTCGGGTGGAGAAGTCTCCACACACACCAGCAGGCCGCGGTCCAACGTGGTCACTGATTCAGACTGAGAGGCAGCTTGTCGACTTGCATCCAAACTAAAAGTACACATAAGTACACATCACATATTTGGCCACCAAGAGTAACAGATTGTTAACTAATTGCAATTTTAGTACATAAACCACGTATTGCCCATATTTTGATAAGGAGAGTCAATTTGTTGGAAGTCTTTTAACGGAAACGAGCAATAAAATGCTTTTCTGGATGTTTTTTGTTAGTGAGTTGCTGGTTTGCATTACCATGACGACCAAGAGGAGGTCAGGTCACCCTTCCTTTAGTGTTACACCAAGTAAAGGCAAATAGTCACAATAAAAGTCTAATCATTATCCAAGACCAGACTTCTTCAAGTAAACCGGGAGCCAAACACTGCTCACTTCAATTTAATATGTGTAACTGCATTTCTGGGAAATATCTATATAGGCTTAAATTTCCTTTGAATAAAAATCTGGAGGGTGTTTGAGCTACAAGTCAACAAGTTAACACTGAGGACAAGACAGTGACTCAACTGGAACCTGGCCAACATTTCTGCTAATCGCTGTGATGGCTTGCTTTCCAGATGAAAAAATGAGAACAACAATGCACAAAAAGAGACATGAGCTGTGAGGGCTGAGCAGCCTGGTCAGAGATAATGATTCAATGTCGATGCTCCAGTTAGAACAAAAGCTGAATACTTACAGAAGCTCCTTCTGTAAATAATGCCAGTATTAATACAGATTTCATAATCTGACTTCATGATGCAAAAACAAAGAAAACCAACCTTTAGTCTTTATAAATACTTTGTTGGATGGACGAAGAATGACTCAAACACTGCAACTTGTGCAGTGATTCTGCAGAGGAGCAACAAAATAACTATTTACATCATATATCTATATATTTGCCATACAGTACTGTGAAGTCCTCATATGCAAGAGAGGCTTCTTCCTGGTTTTACTTGTGTTACAAGGTATGCCTTAACAGTTTATGTACATTTAACATCCCCATAAATCTCCAAACAATATCTCAAAATGTCAAAATAAATTTCTATATATTACCTACTCTAGAATAAATACTGTAATCGTTGCCACATTCCAAAAACCTTGCCTATATGCCTCTTTGTGCCGTTAACGAGCAATTTTTGCAGTTATTATAATCATGACCAGCCAGGAGGTCAGTCATCCTTTTATAACATAGATTTAATATAAGTCCTTTTCTGCAAACTTCATTAAGGCAATCAGCATCGCAGGTTTAGTTCACCGGCAACAAAAGGAGTGAAATGTCTCCATAATGAATGCAAACTGAGAGAAACTTTTTTTGCAAAGTGTTATTTCTCTTTTCTATAATCTAATGAAGCGCAACAGCAGTTCCTGAAAGAGATCACAGGGGGGCGACATGCTTCCCTCTCTCCCCTGACAGAGTCCCGATCCCGCTGATGTTCCACAATCCTTTGCTTCACAGGCGATCGTGGACAGCAGACAAGCTTGCAGTATTTTTTAATTGAAGCTCCTTCCTGTTTCATTATGTGCTTTGTAGAAAAGTAACGAGAGGCACACTATAGCAGGAGAAAACATGCACCTGTTGGATAATATACTCAGGATTTGCAGCCTTTAATATTTAATAAATACTATTCTGTGCTATACTAAGTATGGGACTGAGTACATTTGGTAGGTAGTTTAAAGCTAATTCAAGCTAACAGGAAACTGGTTTGCCGAGCATTGTCATTGCTGAACTTCACATTTCATTCAAAAAAACAATTTTATCTCACGATTTGAGCGTGTGCCTCTGACACAAGAGGTGAGATCATTTTGTTTGCTGCACTGCATAGCAATCAAATGAAAGCTCTGACTGACTGTGGTTGGTCATGCAACAAAAGCTTCTTCATGTCTTCCTTTCCTAAGCTACCTTTAACGCACAAGGTCAAGGTGCTCGTGCCGATGTGTTCAGCTCGTGGTACAGCATGAATAAAACATGTGCTCAGTATGAATTTTGTGCTCAAATGAAATTCATTGTGGGTGGAAGTCTGGGCATTAGAGAGGAGGATTGAGACCTGAGGGTCTGAGTCATTGTGAGGATGTAGGGAGGAAAAGTGAATACGTAACATAACCGGCTCACTCAACAAATACTATCAAGGTGCCCTTGAGCAAGGCACTTTTACTTGAAATTTTCCTGCAGTGCTTTCATACTGTCCTGCTTAAATATCAGCTGTGAATGTGGAAAAATGTGTGCATGTGTATCACAAACTATTAGGAGATGTTCTTGCATGCCTTGCCATCGGATTTCTAAATTTCTTAATGAACCGAGATGTGGTGTAAGACTAAGCTCTGCATAGTTATATTTTTAATAGACCGGATCTGAAAGAAAACACCTTGGTTTGGGGGTGGGACACACACAAAGTTTTGATTCACTCGGATGGACTAAGTTGCATTTTGAGGCTGCAAAAAAGCTGAGTGTGTTAAGTGTCTCTTGGCTGAGCTGGACTGGACCTGAGATGAACCTGGTCTGAGCAGGACAATGCTGGGCTTAGCAAGGGCTGTCTGTTCCAGGCTGGAGCTGAGTGGGGCCCAAGGAGAGAGCCATGGACTTAAACATAGAACGGAGGGTCCATGGTAGCAGGATGCTTAATCAGGTAGGTGAGTAGGAAGGCTGACCTCTCGGTAAGTCCACCAGCCGGGTCTAAGAGCGGTAGTCCTTCTTACTGTACGGTCTGTTGCCCAAGATGTGGTCGATTTCAGACACCACATGAGACGTCATCTTAGGAAGGACCTGGGCAAAAGAGAGAGAAATATATTAAAACATGACTGGCAGGAAGGAAGTGAAATAAATATACAGTGAGCCAAGAAAAAAGGGGAAAAGTAAGGAAACCCAGATATATAAAGAGATTCAGACATGGGGAATCTTTATGATGTAGAAATCCAAGGAGTTGGGGGATAGTGGTAGATGGAGCTGAGGACACTGCTCAGAGCAGTGGACCAGAAAAATAGCTGTGTGTGTTTCTGCGTGATCCCACCTGGATGGCCCCGAGGTTCTCCGTGAGCTGCTCAGGGTTCGATGTTCCCAGAAGAACTGAGCTCACTCCTTCATTTCTTAGACACCACGCTGGAGAAAGAAAGAGATGTTGGTATTCACACAGAGTCCACTTGATGGCGCACTGCTGATTTGTTTTTGTCTTCCAACAAACCACGAATACAACTGAGCTTTTAGGCTTGTCCTTTATTTGCTCTTCCTTGATGTATATAGCAATTTATCTTATTTACCTTAAAATCAAAAGCTTGTGTTTGTTTAGGTCCATTTATTACCAATTGCCAGTGTCTGCCAGCCTGCTAACCACAGATTCTTTTGACATTTCATTTCATTAACTTCTACCTTCCAGGCAGCTCAGATATTTTATCGGTGCACAACAATGCAGCTGAAAGCAAAAATAGATATAAAAGTCACTAAGAAGCTGCGGGGAAAATCAACCCATGAGACACAAATAATAAGCAAACACAGACATTGTGTGAAGGATTTGGTGATGTCTCACATTAAAAAGGTTCCTGTCTGAAAGCCCGAAGGAGTTGAGTTTTCAAAGCCCTGCTCCCGGCTGCTTCCACAGTATTTGCTATAAAAATGTGAAGTCTTACCGACAGCCAGCTGAGGCAGAGTGCAGCCCATCTTCTCTGCAATGTGGTTGAGTTCTTTCAGCTTGGCTTGTTGCTTCCTTCCGTCCTCACTTACTATTTTCTCCTTCAACCATTGATAGGACTGGGGGCAGTGAGGAGAGGAAAGAGATGGAGTGGACAAAAGAGGAAGGGAAAGAGAAGTTATGTGAAAGACAGATTGGACAAAGGAACATAAAGCAGAGACAGATCCAAAAGGGTGAAGTACGTACAGTGTTGTATAATAAGAGAGAAAAAAAAGGAAGAAGTAAAGTAACAGATGAGACAAAAGGTTGAGGCTGTAAGTACTGATGAACTGTGAGCATAAAATGATCGACTACACAAACAGTGAAAGGTCGACGGTGCTACAAACATGACATCATTTAATCATAGCTCAATAAAGACAATTTATATTGATCTAAAACTAGGGCCAAAGGGATACAAATTGGGATGGATACTTGAAAGTTGTGTCTGATTACTTTGGAAACTTTGCGACCCATCACTCACACACCATTTTAAATCGCCCTCCCTGACGTTGACACTTTGTAAAGTAATAGTTTAAAAGTTAAAATCTGTAAAGGATCGAAGCTTTCTCTTAGATTCACATGGTTCTTCTGCTTTGGGAACATTGCAGATAACTTTTACGTGTTATAATTACAAATCATGATGAAGCTAAGTCTGCATACCTTCATGGAAGCCCTGGAAGACTCAGGAATGCCATTTTCATATTTTCCCGTGATGATGCCACACGCCAACGGGGACCACGTCATCGCTCCAACTCCTGTCACCATGGAGACCATAGGGAGTTAAACGGGAGTTTTTAGTAAGATGAGTTGAAGGAAGATGTGTGAGAACTCAGAGGGAATGAGCAACAGGTAATTATAGAGATTATTTATCGGTTTAATTAGTTCATTAATTTAACTCATTTGAAGAATCTGAGTGGAAGAATGTTCTGACAATAGGATGTTTGTCTTGTCTTGGGCCATTCATTGATTAATTTGCCACAATATTACACAACACAAAGAATACTTGCCTATCTTGTGGTAAAGTTCAGGCAGTTGCACTTCTACTTTCTCCCTCTGGAAGAGATGATACTCTGCCTGCTCACACACTGGAGGGATCAGATTAAACTGTCTTGCCACTGAATACGCCTCCTACAGATAAAAAGAAAAGGAGGGCGAGAGAAAAGGGGGAAGAATTAGTGAACGGTTGTTATGAGCGTTATGTAGCGTTTAATGTAATGCCGCATTAATACATCTGTTTACTTTTTAGTGAGAATAAAAGGGATGATGGAACATTAGGAGCTTTAGATAGCGATGGGTTTACTCAGGGAAGAGAAGGGAGGCTCGTGGGAGTGGGGTACAAATTCAAATGAAATGCTCACAGTAAGTCACCCTATCAATATTCCATATCACAAGTCTCCGAGACATCACATTCAAATTTTCCCTCTATACCTTCTTATCTGGATTTCCATGTGTCCTTCAAGAAGAACACATGCCGGAGGAAAAACACGCACACACAAACATGTCAGCCTTGCTGCTTCTTTAAAGACTTCCGAGTCTTTTATTTTGTAGTTCTCCTGCTGGGAAACACGTCAGGATGAGAGAGCATTAAAATAGGGGGGGATAATGTCGGTGCCATCACCCAACTTACAAATTACATGTTGCCCTTCGGTGCAGAAACCCATGACATGCGCCTCGAGCCTGCGTATCTGTGTGTACTTTACAGCTGCCTTGTCAAGTACAGCGAGCAGACGTGTTTTTACCCCCCCGTTCATTATTGATGCTATAAATTGCACAGCTTTCATCGGGGCTTGTGTTCTACAGAGATATCTTCTCTTTTTCACTGAGATCACAGAGACAGGGTGTCAACACATGTGCTCAGAAGGGGGAGGGAGAGGGTGAGAAAGAGGCCAGAGAGAGAGACACGAGAGAGGAGAGAGTTGGTGTTAAGTCCTTGAATGTCGGTTTAGACTTTGTGCTTATTTTATAACTCTCTGTTGTGGCTTCAGTCTCCCCCTGTATCTATTCATTACTGTAGCGAGAGTTGAAACGGGAGGTAGATTGTTTCTGACGGCTAGGACAAAGATGGAGGAAACCACTGTGCCTCTGTGGGAACACAGTCCAATTTTCCATTTTCCTCCTTTCATCACTTTTTCACAACCTTGACGATGCATTAGCAATGTGTCCGAGGTGGTACAAGATAATGAGCTGCTAAGAATGGGTCCTAATGATGTTAAAGTACTGAATGTTACTAGAGTAAATATGGCATCTTGAGAGTTCATTATATAGATCATTGAATAATAATAACAAATAAAAGGTTTGTATCCAAATGTCTGCCAAGCAAAGTGGCTATGTTCTGTTATCTAAGTCAGTGGGATATTAAATCTAATCTGAAAAAGCAACGTGAAACTGCCCCCTGAAACTGAATAACAAAAAAACATTTAATTCCTCAATTCTGACAAGCTGAGAATAGTTTAAAACTGCAGTACTGCAACAAAATTATAGTTTATTTATATTAAAGTAATTAGATATCTGCTCTTTTTCACCGAGATCACAGAGACAGGGTGTCAACACACGTGCTCAGAAGGGGGAGGGAGAGGGTGAGAAAGAGGCCAGAGAGAGAGACACGAGAGAGGAGAGAGTTGGTGTTAAGTCCTTGAATGTCGGTTTAGACTTTGTGCTTATTTTATAACTCTCTGTTGTGGCTTCAGTCTCCCCCTGTATCTATTCATTACTGTAGCGAGAGTTGAAACGGGAGGTAGATTGTTTCTGACGGCTAGGACAAAGATGGAGGAAACCACTGTGCCTCTGTGGGAACACAGTCCAATTTTCCATTTTCCTCCTTTCATCACTTTTTCACAACCTTGACGATGCATTAGCAATGTGTCCGAGGTGGTACAAGATAATGAGCTGCTAAGAATGGGTCCTAATGATGTTAAAGTACTGAATGTTACTAGAGTAAATATGGCATCTTGAGAGTTCATTATATAGATCATTGAATAATAATAACAAATAAAAGGTTTGTATCCAACTGTCTGCCAAGCAAAGTGGCTATGTTCTGTTATTTTAGTCAGTGGGATATTAAATCTAATCTGAAAAAGCAACGTGAAACTGCCCCCTGAAACTGAATAACAAAAAAACGAGCTGAGAAAAACTGCAATCCTGCAACAAAATTATAGTTTATTTATATTAAAGATTTATAGTTTAAAACTCAGGTTCAAAATCCTTGTTTTTTTCCATTATTTTTTTACTCCAAAAGACAGTTGTCATGATAAACAATGTCTCACCATGATCTCCATGGCCGTCCACCGAGACGTCCCCCAGTACATCGCCATTCCTTGGTTGATCACGTACGTCATGGCCCGAACAATCTCTGCAGAGATATAAACACAACCACATAGAATCAGTCAGTTGGATCGACAATGAACAATTTATTGATTGAAACCAACCTGTACAGTGATAGTAACCGACAGTAGCATTTATCCAGAATTAAATTCTGCACTCTAAACAAAAAACATCCGTCCCTGCTCGACCAAAACACATTCAAAATTCATTCAACAAAAGAGTCTTTTAGTCTGACAGTAAAAACCTTGTTGTGTGCAGAGACAAAATATTTCCCAGCCTGTTTCCTTCCTCTTTTAAAGCAGTTAAAAGGATTCATGTAAAGTCAATGTGTAAATTAAAAGCCATTATTCAATCAGTAGAGTTCATTTTAAAACTGAATAGACTTTTTAAAGCCTAATGAGTGAGAATAGAGGTCAGAGAGACTATTAGAGATCATTTCTTTCTTAACTATTAATGACATCCATGAGGTGAATCCTTACACGCCTGATATGTGATCCACATAAAGAAAGCACAAAACAGAGCTGACACTGAAAGAGAAAGGGATTGAGAAAATGAAATTGTGTTTTGTTTTTTCTACCAAAAATAAGGATTAAAAACAATAGATGTAACTTGCCCGGAGGCGGCAATATATTCTGAATCAACAACAGCCAAGCCTCATGAGAGAGAGAGAGAGAGAGAGAGAGAGAGAGAGAGAGAGAGAGAGAGAGAGAGAGAGAGAGAGAGAGAGAGATGGATGAAACCCAGAAAACAGACAAACAGAAAGGATAAATGGAACAGAAATAATGAGAAAGTAGGCATTTAGGAATAGATTTGCCATCAGAAAAAGCGAGAAAAGCCTAAGTAAAAGTAAAGCCTGAGATAAATCTTGGCCTTGAGAGCACACAAACTTCAACAAACAGATGAAGTAAAACAAAGTCTATCCGCCTCCTCGAGTCTCTGTTACCTGCTGACGGTTCATCATCCGTCCCTCACATCTCGGGGGGACAAACTAACAAGCTCACATACTAAAGCCCCTCTGATCACACTCCATCTGCCGCACTTTTAATGACGCAATTAGCTCCAACACTGCTGACTGTGCGAGCCAACGGCGGCCAGGGCCAACAAAAACTCAGATTAGGACCGTCATTAAGGTTATTCATCACCGCCCCGCTCTCACTCCAATTATACTGCAATCCTTGACTGTGGCAGGATTCTAGTGTTTCACTCTGCATAACTGGCTCTTGGCAAAACGACAAGATGTGAGGTAAAGCAAGGTTGAATAAAACAATTAAAAGTAAAGAAAAAGATTAGAAACACAAAGACGAACTAGATCTGCAAAACAGAATAATCAAGAAGACCGAGAACAACCTTTTCAGTTTGGTAAATGATAATTAACAACCTGAAACACTGATGCCTTCCTTAATACCATCCTGTCGAAGGAAATAACACCGTATCAAGCAGAGAAAACAATTCTGTCTCTTGTTACTCCGTCCTTCCTCTCCACCCAGCTCCTAGGACATGCTGTGTTTGTGCACACTGAGCTCACACTTAAATGCTACTTGCCTCAATTTCCGTCCAATATAAAAAGGGAGAGAAGAAGATAGAGAGTAAAACGAGTTTGAGGAAGGAAGAGCGATAGATATAAGGATTGTAGGAATTAAATAGGAAATGAACAGTGAGTGCAGATGGTGGGGGAAAAGTAAGCTGTGTTTGAAGCACAGTAGAAATCTATAGAGTAAAATTAAGGTCTTTGAAAGCATCATATACTACACTAATTTAAATTATGAAAACAATAGCTTCCACAATATAACAATTTAGACCTAAATATTCATTTCAAAGTTAAAACATGAAGCATCATTACTAAGTTTGTCTAAGCGTCTTTGAGTACTCTGAAAAGCGATCTATAAATAAAATGTACTATTGTTATTATTATTATTTATGTACATTATGAGTAGCATTTCAGTCTACAATAAGGGAAATTTAGATACATTATTTCAGCCTTTTGGGCTCTCATTTTGATGAATTAAGGTTATCTAGAAAGCTTAAATACATCTATTTTAAAAGCCCCACTGAAGGAGAGCTGGAATTCAGAGAAAAAAAGCAAAAGTAAATAACTAAGTGACGCAACTACGTTATTGATTACTTGTGAGCTTTAATTAATAAGCATTGAGAGAAACCCCGCAGTTAATGGGCTTTACCTTTACAATGCAATAGTACACAATCAATTTCTGATGACTAAAGATGCACCCATGTACGACTAATATGCATGCCAATAAACAACTTCTTGATAATTAATTATTCAGGACTGCCTGCCTAACTTAAGCTATACTGAAGAACACATGGACCTCGAGTTCATTATATCAGGAACACAAAACATCACCTGAAATATGACTCACCCTCCATGGGAGTGTTGCTGTCAGGGCGGTTGGCAAAAACTACATCTACATACTCCAACTGCATCCGCTGTAGAGAGCCTTTAAGACCTGAGAGACACGGAGAGACGCAAAGGAGGAGTAAGTGAAAAAGTCTAAAGTTGTTTGTTTGTTTATCTGGTTTGTGTATGTGTGTGTGTGTGTGTGTGTGTGTGTGTGTGTGTGTGTGTGTGTGTGTGTGTGTGTGTGTGTGTGTGTGTGTGTGTGTGTGTCGATGTGTTTGCATGTCTTACCTTCAATAATGTGTTTCCTGGACAGTCCTCTTTCTGTCTCTGCTCTGATGGGACAAACACAAACAAAACAAACAATCAGCGACACTGGAAATCTTTTCAGTCATTAATTCACTTTTGGTTCTTGGGCTATTTTTGTCTGTGTACATTTAAACCCATTAACAAGGCTGTGAAAAGAGTTCTTATTTCTGTGCTCTTGTGTCCTTCTTGTAAAGTGTAACGTCATATAACCAACAATGTAAATGACTGAACAGACAGCATGAATGAGTGTATAAACTATTTTATTCTTGTTTGTGTTGCCGTGTTTGTGGCATCGAAATAACTCAAATATTATCTGAACCTTCTGGTGCTTAATCAACGTTTAAATATCAGTCATGTAGCTTTCAAAGCAAAGTGAAAGTCATCCCTTTTTGACCCCAGGCTAGGGGGCATGACATGTGAAAGTTTGCATCGGTTGGTTTTATGTAAATGGGTCAGTGCGCTTTCAACTGTTGGGCATCATTATGCAACCAAACTCTGGAGAGGTGGAGGACTGAATCTTCCTCACAGATTTGAAGGAATGCTCAGGAATAACTTCATCCTTATCTCCAGGCCCAGTTGGTTGGTTTCCGCTAAAGAATGTCTAAGTGTGTGTGATGTAAAACTTTTCTTTATCCTTCTATTTCTCTCTCCAGACTCAGGAGAGGCCTTGGTTGGTCCATTGGTTATCGTACTGGTTACTGCATGTGGCAGGACGTTACGCAGGTCGTTGCAGAAAAAAAGTTATTGTTGAAAGGCTAAACTATTATTGTCTTCACATAGTGCACGCTGAATGCAACAAGAGAAATGTAAGAAATAATGTATTATCGACCTTATCCCACTTCTTATACGGGTACTTACTGAATCAGTCATTCAACAAAACACATTGATTTAAAAACGGTTTAGTGATTTAAGAATGATTTTATTGCTTCCGCGAAAATATTAGTTTTCTTTTTATTGTGTACAGAAATCAGAAGTGCGTCCATAGCAACATACTGCTTTTCATAGCAACAATATGCTATAAATAAATAAGACTGTAGAGTGCCATAATTGACTTATCAGAGTATTTAACAAAGCCATGTATAAAAGGAAATAAACCTATTAGCGTAATTTACTGGTATATACATGTCCGGTTATCAATAGATTTGAGAACTAATTTGTTGTTATAGTTTTTTCAGGTGATGAAACTGGTTAACATTAACATTTGTGAATGTGCAAATTTGTGTGTCTTTGTGTGATGACTGCTTTTTTTATGACTGAATTGTCTTATGTGATGTTCTCTGGTCAGACCTTGACCTCAATGAGACTTCCTAAATAAATAAATAAATCTCACAATCTGCCTTCAGACATGGAAATCAGAGGTTCTTACTTACTTTCCTCCCCAGTAGAGTTTAGTTGTAATGACCATACTGGATCGCCTGAGGAAGAGCAGAGAAAAATACAGGAAATCAGAAGGAAGATGCAGCTCAGTGTTCCCACATTACAGCGTCTTCATATCATAGTGAAGCTGATGTAATTGCAACATAGAGAGGATCCTTCAGGTACTTCCTATTAACATCCTTTGTTACTGTAAGTCTGTCTTTTTCTGTCTCCTATGCAGTTGAACAATAATTGACTGAGCATGTTTAAATAACTCCATAAAGGGAATATTTGATATTTGAGCGGATTTAAAAAATGCCTGCAGGCAGACTTTTATACAGTAACTGTTTCGTGCTGCTGTACTGTGATGCAGTGTGTCTGTGTGTGTGTGTGTGTGTGTGTGTGTGTGTGTGTGTGTGTGTGTGTGTGTGTGTGTGTGTGTGCGTGTGTGCTTATGTGCTTATGTGTGCAGAAATACACAAATTGTTGCTAATAAGGAATGTAGTCTGATTTGAAGAAATAAAAACAAAAACCTGAGAAGGCAGAGATCATAGTCCAGATCTCAGCATCAATTTGACATCAAACATATATGTCTCTTACACACATTTACAACACTAACACTTGCATTTGAACACACCAAATGAAAAAAACAAACATCTCTCATTCCCATCCCCTGTGTCTTTTTTCACACATGCCCCTCACACACTTCTCTCGCTGCCTCTTTCAACGTGCACACACGTCGTCATTTTCTATCACAACAAAAGTGATGAAGCCGTCACACACATTTATGTCACCATTACCTCCAGCATTTCTTCTTGATGATGTTTCCCAGAATGACTTCGGCCCTGCAAGGCAATATAAATGAGGTGGGGTTATTAAATTGCAGTTTGAATTCATGAATATTCGCTCCACCATATCAACCCTGCAATTCATTGTTATCAAACTAAACTCCCCCCCTTGTGCACTGAAAAGATGGCAAACCACTTTGTGTATAAATAGATAAGATGGTGCATTGAAAAAGACATTGGCATCTTATAGTGACAGAATATGTTTTTTATGTATTCTAGTAGGTTAGGATGGGCTAAAGGAATTCATTCTTTATTGGTGGTTGTTTTAATAGTGAAAAAAATCAAAACCATTAGACTCTAGTGTAATTTAATGTCTCCAATTTCTAATATGTATTGTCTCTGTGACTTTCCCAAATTTAAACTTGTTGAACGCTGAGCCAAAATCTTCTCACTTGCACTGATAAAGCTAGCACAGGCCAGAAAGGTGTTTTGCAGGATTTTCCTCATGTTTGCATCAGACTCAGACATCAGACTGTTTAAATAAATAATAAATAATAAATATCAGATTCTGCTAATTAGTTCACAGCGTAAGCCTTTCGGTGCTGCAATGCACTTTGTTCTAACACAAGTTATCCAAAACATTGCTTTAATCCTTAAGATTAACCTAAGGTTCTGCATGAATAATAATAATTAACATTTTTTTCTTATTATTCAAAGAATATCCAAAGGCAAAGGCTCAGGTTACTTCAAGGAGCTAAAAAACAACATAATAATCAATAAAAACAAAGAATCCAGCCTCACATTAAAAGCAGTTCACCCTAGTGGATTTACCCATCCAGTCTCAAATTTAGGGCATGTCACCAAATCGAATTACAAAAATAGTGAGAGTTTTGTTGGACACCTACCTGCCGCCTGCGTAGACCTCAGCTGTGTCGAACAGGTTGACTCCACCCTCGTAGGCAATAGTCATAAGCTGCTCTGCAACCTGGCAAGAGGTCAGGAGACAGACAGACACAAAATCTCTATTTTTAGACACTTGCCAAAAGAAAAATCCATGAAGCAGTCATGTCGCACTCTAGCACATTGATATCTTAAATCTAAATGTTTGTTTCCACAGCTAAGGTGTTCGAGATTCACCAAAATCGTTATCAAAGTTGAAAAACGTGGCACAAAATCGAAGGCAATGCAGCTTCATATTTTCTTTATTATCTTGCTGACGCATTTCAGCCTGAGGTTTCCTCAGAACATGAGTATTGTTCAACTGTAAGTCAATATAAAAGAGACAAAACACAACAACAGCAACAAAGGGAAGGGGTGCAAACTCTCTAATATCCACAATTAGTGAATAAAAGGGACAAAAGGCAGAGACGCAGGCCAAATCTCTTTTAATGCACAACAACGACTACAACCACTGTGGCTTCAAACTAAAATGTTAGAATGGTTGAAAAGCTGGGATAAAGAGCTGCAATTTTATTTTATGTTGAGCGAGTGCCCAGTTCATTTCTGTCACTGGAAAGCAAACTTGTCTTCTGTGGTTTCATCAAAACCTTGTGCTGAACACAAATAATTTATTCAATAATACAATGTACAGTATATAGCACTTTTTCAGTCAGCCAGCTCACGAGGAATAGATTATAATGTGAATGTAGAATATGTGCAGAGTTGATATTCTGGGCTCTGACCTTTGGAGTGACTATAATAATGTCTGCCCTGGAGGAACTTCTTTATTTAATCAGAACTGCTTGTCGAACGGCTTGGGTTGAGGCATAACTCTCCTTAGAACCCTCAGCTGGAGAATGGGCGTGCTCGTGAAATGCTACATGAACAGCAGTGCAGCAGGCACGGCAGAGCCAAAGACTGAGTTGTGCACAGAAGTTTAACAACAATGCCCTATACTGCAAAGGATGTGTTAGACAGTGCATATGCTGCAGGGAGCTCAGTGTCTGTCCTACGCTCAAACAGAGCGGCAGTTCAATATTGAGCAAGTGGGATCAGAGCGTCATTTTCTGTTTAAAAAAGTTTGTTGTTCATGCTTCACGCATATTTGCAGGTGCATTTTGTGCAATGTTTGTGTTCACATGTTTGCATGAAATCTTTCTATCTGCTCGTGGTGCTTGTCGTTTGTGCATGTTTGTGAAATCTTTCTAGTAAGTAGATGTGTGTGCGTTGCTGTTTCAGTGGTGGCAGACAGCGGAGGTGTTGTTTCTAGAAGAATTAGATAATCTCCTTTCTGAGAATCTGTCTGCAACCAGTGCAGACTGGGCAGCAGTCCAAGCACATCTATAATGATAAAATAGTAAGACCATTTATTTAATTGAATTAGTGTGTTTTAAGACAGTGCTTTGAAGGATATAACCCATGCACCGTAATAAAGCAAGACATTTAAACTATATAATAAGAATTGAGATGTAATAAAACAAAGGCAGAGAAAATATGTGATAAAAGAAGTAGAATAAAGAGCATAAATGATAATAAAAGATAAAAGAAGATACCAATATAAAAGAATATAGGGATGACAAGTCAATAAAAAAGGGTACTTCATAGTGAAAGTCAGTAGACTGCTCCCATGTTGGGTCTGTGAATGATATTTATAGTATAACCAGTACTATCTCATCATTGTCAGATGGAAATCCGCTGCTTTCAGAGACGGTTGAATAAGCGGTGAGGCAGGAAAGTAAAGGACTGCCTTAAAGGCAAACAGAGCAGAATGAACAGACAGAGCTAGATAATGGAGGGGTTAAAGAAAGTAGGGGTCAGTTAAGGAGAGAAAGATTTGGAAATGAAGAGGGACGACAGAAAATGAATAGCATGTTCTTTCACTAACTGGTCTCTCTCTGCTGAGTGCACCTACAGGAAACTGTTGGCAGCAGTGGAGGGGGACTTTCAATAGAAGTGAAGAGAGGTGGGGCTTAGAACATTTTCTGCCGAGGTAAGAAGATTGATGGAGAATAGAGAAAAATTTGGAAGAAAATGGAGCAAGTGATCAAGTGCTGAATGGACAAGTTAATGGAAAGTGGAGAGAATTTCAGGATAAACACAGTGGGTTAATAAATGTTTTGCAGGTAAGGTTAGGTAAGGTGAGGAACAGGCTGAGGACAGCTTTATTAAGACAGACGACGAGACACAGACGAGCAGAAAGTCACATATACGGCCTTTAAAGGCGGACCGGCCCTTACTGATTGCTCATTCACAATGAGTCTTGTAAGATGGTAGATATAAGGTCAATCACTGTCATGGAGTGCTTAAAGCCACATTTGCAAGGTCAGGACGTTTGTGTTGATTATGAAGCATTACTGCTTACTACGATTTCTGGCCTTTTTGGAAGAACTGTATATGACTAATGGCCTTCAAATGGTGCAGTATTTTTTGTAAAAGGAGATAAATCTGTTCGTAACAGACAAACATATACACAAGCACTTCTACCCTCACCTTTAGGAAAACACTGAGTCACTGTTAAGTTGCAGAAATACATGGCCGGCTACGCTTTAGGCTTCTGTCTGTTTTATTCTGGGGCGCAAAAGGTTTGGTTTCCATACATAGAACAGTGACGAGTGAGAAATAAAGAACTCTCACAACCCCAGAGTCAAGGCCGTGGAAGCTTCCCACGTACTACTACCCACACAGCCTGGAGATGATTTTATGGCTGCACTGCCTCCTCCCCTCCACACTCCCTACATCAAAGTTAAAATCGACAAGACACTTTTCTTCAATTCACTTTATGATTTATGGATCCACTTTTGGCCTTTTTGAATGAGTAAGCAATGTTAACTTGCAGCTCACCAACACTCTTTTGAGAGGTCTGTCTGGGAATGTGTTGCTACCCAGACAAATGAAACAAACTTAGCAGCACTTTGATGAGGCATTCTAGTTCCTTATATTTAAGCGTATGTTTTATTGAGAAACCGTCATTAGTTATTTGCTTATTTACTTCCTTGCTGAGAGTTAAATGAGTGCACAGACACTGTAAAACTTTGCATGATACACATTAAGCTATAACCTGCAGGTGATTAGCTTAGTTTAGCATCAACACTGGAAGGAGGGGGAAACGGCCCTTCTAAAGCTCACTAATTGGGCTCAGGTATTTCCTGGAATCCACTGTGGTGTATGGCAACATCACAGTGATATCAAGACCTGGGTATTTCAACCTTGACTCTATTTTCCAATATTTTTGTGTCTTACTGATTAATGGGGACGGCAATTTCTGAAATTGGTCCACTATCGAGCGAGAGCTCTGCAGATGGCAGCCGTTAAATAAACTGCAATGTAATTATATTGCGGTAATTAGGCACAGTCATCTACATCTTCTTAAAGTGTTTTTTATTTTGCCATTGACAGGCTCTGATTGTTATTAAAGATGTCTGACATCATGGAAATGATTCTCGCTCATGGTGAAATCGTGTTCAGAAGTCTTGCAAGGTGATGTGTCTGGTGTTGGAGTACAGTTCTTTGAATTTGATACTCATTTTCATCTTCTGTTAGTGTAGACGTGTTAATGAATGAGCTCTTCAGGTGACGGTTGGAGTATTTTTGAAGCTAGCTGTTTCTCCCAGTTTCCAGTCATTTCGATCCAGACGCTTAGCAGATCTTTTGCAGAATACCAGAAGTCAGATTGTACATTTGCAGGGTCTTCCTCTCGAATATTAATACATCCACTGGTTACAATTATAATGCCTTCTATGAAAAATGCCTTATTAGAAATTATACAAATAAATGAAAGGATGCCACTTGTTTAGTGTTTGCATGTGTTTTTGTGTTAGCCAGTGTTTCGCATAGCTTACTGCATATTTGTGCAGCACTGACACAGATTTTATTTAGTAACTGTGTTTGTGTGCCGCAGTTGTTGTGGATTTCTTAATGAGGACAGGGACACTGAACTCTGCTGAGGACAATTTAGTTTATTTAGGGTGCTTTTGATAACAATGACATTGAACAGGGGGCATTCAGGACAGAGGCGGATTTTTTCACCCAAAAGCATTTTGTGTGAGGATGGTACTGTAGCTGTTGTGTGGTCGCTCCACCTTTTTGTGGTTATTTTTAATGGCAATAATGCACTTTTGTGTGTCTCTACTGAGAGCTTAAACATTATCTTCAGAACTAAGTCAACAAGGTAAAATTTAAAACACATTTCATCTGAGCCTTTCCTTATGAATCTCAGCTGTTCAGTGATACCAGTGACATTGAACGGGGGTGCTAAGCTCTGAGCGTACCATGAGAGTCGATGGCACTAAGCCTTTAGGTAAGTGAAATAATACTGTAAGCTTACTGTTTCCATGTGCCCTTGGTTGAGATTAGACTTTTGCCCCCCAAATCTAAGTGTGTGCACATGTGTGTGTATCTGTGTGTGTGATGACCAAGACCCCAGCAGCAACATCAGAGCATGTCAGAGTTCATCAACATGAGTGTAAAGGGGATTTAAGTACGAACACGAACACATGATGTGTTGACCCTCAGCGTGCCCTTTTTCTGTCATACATAGCATAAAATATCAGTCAGTCCCAATAACCTGAATCGTTGAACCGTAAGTCTTTGTGAAGGTTGTCCACTTCAGTATTAAATTGTCATTGGGGGCATAAATGGTCTTGGGTGTGAGGTTTCTGTAGTTCCATTTCCAGGGTATCACTTGTTCACCAGTGTTTTAATGTGACTTGTCAAATACCAAGGCTTGCTCAGTGGCCCTTAGCTTCTCCTTTAAAAACCAATCTACGTCATTATTAGACAAAGCATCAAACCTTTCCTAAGCCTAATCAAGTAGTTTTGTTAATTTACCTAAGCGAGTAAACTTAAAAACTACATAAACCTACGTTTATTTTAAAAATAAACTATTTATGTAAACAAGCTGAAACTGACTAAACTGCATAGTTTGACGCTTGGAGCCACTGACCAAGCGTCAGTATTTGACTAATTGAAAGTTGCTCAGGACATGTTTTCCTTTGGACTGTCTGTCAGTGGTGTTGGAGTCGTATCACCGATTACATCAAGAAAAACATTAAACTCCATCCACAAGGAAGGTATTTCATATGTAGTCCAAATCAAAGAAACTGAACACATATGATAGAGAGATAAAGATTTTACAAAGTAAATTGGTATTTAAGAAACAACAGAGGTAGTTTATCCAGCAAAATCTATCATTCAATAAGCAAGAGTCCATTAGGTTGAATAAACATGCAAACTAAAAGTATCATACCTCATCTGTTATCTGTCCCCCAAATGTCACCCATGTACCTGCAGGGAAGAGAAAGACATTTCAACGTTAGGAAACATTTGTATGTGTGAGTGTGTGTGTGTGTTTGACATACAACAGTAATCCCTGGACTGTCACCAGATGAGGAAGGCTGTCAAGTTCCCAAGAGAAAAATCTGACCAAAGATTACTTTGAGTTTCTGTTTTCACTGGTGACTGTTCGCATTTGTGACTGTCATGCATATTTGGAAGACCTTGATGCGTTTGTGTGTGTGTGTGTGTATCTGTGTGTGTGTGTGTGTGTGTGTGTGTGTGTGTGTGTGTGTGTGTGTGTGTGTGTGTGTGTGTGTGTGTGTGTGTGTGTGTGTGTGTATACATCTGACAACATGCTGCTGATTACACAGCAAACAATGCTGATAAGCCAGCTGAGCCACCTCAACCAGAGGAGACCCTAAATCGTCTGCACACTCCCTCTCTGAGTTATGTATGTGGCTTTGTTGTGGCAGGAAACGTTTCAGATTATGTCAAAAGTGTTTACAGACATGTCTGGTGCAAACATTTAAATGCTGCATGGTGTGTGTCCTGGGCTGCCTGATAAGATATGAGATCGTCAGTGTTGCAGTGCATATTAAAATTTGGCAGAGGAGGACCAAGGACATTGTTCACCACACGAAAATTCAATATATCAGACTTTACTTATACTGTATAATAAAGCCTGACAGGTACTGGAATACTGAGGCCAATATCAATATGTGAGAGTTCTGATAACGATGTACAAGCCAATGAGCCTACATTAAAAAATATATATATATATATGTAATAGCTGATACTTTAATTTTACTGAGTGCTTACACTTAAACTGCTACTTAAACTTCTATGAATATATCTATGTCGACCGCCAATTCAACTTGAACTGTTTCAGTATATCAAGTATATCAAATGCTTCAACTGCTACTTTTCTGCAGCGAGCAACATTAAGCATTTACTATTATTATTATTATCAGTATTATTGTTTAATAAATCATCAAGTAAGCTAGTTATATGAACTTATCCTATTGTTTTTCCACAAATGGTAAATTAACTTTTACATGGCGCTTTTCTTGTATTCCAACCACTCAAAGCGCTTTACACTACATGTCAACATTCACACACACATTCATACACTGATGGCAGTGGTTGCCATGCGAGGGGCAAACCTGCTCATCAGGATCAAAATGAATGCTCAATCACAAACTGATGGCACAGCCGATCTTCTGAAGTCAAACTTGCTGTAATTAAAAACTAACAAAATATGTTAGTAGCTTTTGTAGCTTTTGTTTTACACATAGAGAGTTTGATGTTTTTAATCTTTGAAAAAGGCCATAAATTTGCTATATTTTGGAATATATTGATATCGGAAAAAAATATATAAATGTGGTGGAGTTATACAGAGCCTTTTTTTTTAACAATTTAACTCAACTCTTCTCACTCAAAAATAAACTTGTCAAACTAGGTATAAACATTACATTAATACTTTACGAGTAAAAGCAGCCTCGGCATTTTAGACTAACTTCATATATAATAGCAATGAGGAGAACTATGCAACTCCCCCAGCTAATCAAGTATTCTCTTTTTGGCGGATATCTATTTATTTATTGATTCGCTTCGGGCCATGATACTGTTTTAAATCCCTATTGAATCCTTCTCACTCAATTTTACAGTAAATGAATAGACAGTTCTTCTGCTAACACTGTTGACCTCCGCGGCTCAACGGTCACAAAACAATTGATGCACCTCATAGACCGGCGACAACAAAACGTCACTTAACCATCTGCTCATTTCAACAGACAGGATTTCATGACACAATAGAGCTCATTAAGCCATACGTTGCAATGCCATCAACTCCACTGAGGTTTAACTTACAGAGAACACCCTGCGGATAAATTGGATCTGGTGCATAACGATATTATCTTAACTCAATGAGGAGCAGAAAGCTGCTGTTCTCAACATGCATCACCAGCGGCATCGTAATTGGAGTAATTTCAGCAGAGTTATGTGGGTGAATTAACGGTAATCGCTGGTGGGAAAAGCAGATTTTTGGACATTGTTAACAGCAGTAACTATGGCAATCTCATTACTGCACCTCCACTACAGTCATTACCAATTGTCCTTATTATACAGTGAATGCATGATTTTGTACATTATTTCTCATACATACATACATACATACATACATACATACATACATACATACATACATGCAAAGTTTGTCTTTGTTTGTTTCCTTATATGAGGACATGAATGTATCTCCAGTATGTTGAAACTTAAATCACAGCTGATGGTGTCCAGTAGCAGCTCTGAGCTTTGTTTCTGAGCGAGGGGCTCAGCATGGGAAGAACTCTCTGCAGAGCTCCCATTATAGTGATTTATCTGATGTGTATCCACACAGGTAAAGCACATCAATAGAGAGATGAAATACATTTTAAAAAGTTGACATGAGCCCAACTGTTTTTTACAGATGAGAAGGAGAAACGAAGTGAATGGCAAAGAAAATGAGGAGAACATGGAGGGAAAAAATGATGGAGATTTTGATTTGGCAAGAGGTGTCATTTGTTTTTTTCAGCTTTGTTGCGAATCCTTTCGACCTGATTCTTCAGTCTTGAATCCAGTCTGTGTGCCTGGCAGCGTGATAGATGGCACACATTTAGATGAAACATTTCTCTCTGGTGTCTCAGTCCAACTGACCTCCTAAATCTCTTTTTTAGCTTTTTCTTTTTCCAGCTTGTCTGCCTACAGATAGAAAGCTTGAGTCATATTATTTTGTTGGGTTCATTTTTGAGCTCTACATCCCTTAGCTGGTTGTCGACTTGGCTTATATGTGGAAAATTTTACCTGCATGATCTTCTAACATTCACATTTTTGAACGCTTTAAGGAGCTAAGATCAATTATTAATGAATAATGAATGAATCATGAATATAATAATGATTGTTTTTGTCAGTCTTGCCTCTATTTGATACTCAAAAGTATAAAACTAAAGACCATCTTATGATTCACAGCAGCCATGATGCCAAATTGTGCCTGTGGTGTGGCCCCTTCCCCACATCCTATCCCCTTACGTCCAGCTCCCTTGCTCTGCCCACAGCCATCTTTGAACTCAGCCTCCGTTATTTAAAAAAATAGAATTTAGATAATGTTTTGGGCTTTGTAACTTTATTATTGTAAAGTCGAAGATAGACAGGAAAGGGGAGAGAGAGGGGACAAAATGCAGCAAAGAGCCGGGGGCCACTGCTGAGGACTCAGCCTACATGGAGTCTTCATTTTGATCTCAACTACACACCTGTAAAGTTTTGTGACCCCCCTACTTCCGGCGCACTTGCTCGGACCCAACCCATCCTAAAAGTCAAACTTCATTTTGATCTCAATTAAACACCTGCAAAGTTTCGGGACAGCTTTTTGCAAGGTTGTGACGCTCTCACAGACACAAAATCTGTCCACAGACACATAAACACCTAAATATTCAAAATATTGAAAACCGCTTCCATGTTAGTTCTCTATACAGTAGGTGTCTCCAGGCAGGCTGGTCTCATCCAGCATTCGTAGGAAGTATAAAGAATGCAATAGCCCACACATTGTGGGCAGGAGGGGCGGTGGAACCTTTACCCCTAACCCCTTTCCTAAACCTTACCAAGTAGTTTTGTCACCTAAACCTAAACTGAGCCGTTTACTTTGGATACAGGAGTTTATTATGAAAAGGTTGTTTGCAAGAAACAATCTGAAATTGACACGTGTTGTGGATTTTGTAGGAAAATGCACAAAAAAGACATAGTATCTTTTTTTACGAAGATATCATTGGAACGGTGTATGAGGATACGTTGCTCAAATATCACATTCTGCCATTATGACACACACAAACACTCTCACAAGGTAAAAACAAAAACCAGCATCGCTGTCGCAGCTGGTAATCAGACAGGAAACGTGGGGAGATTTTGGTAATGATGTTGCCTATGTGTTCTAAACACTAGAACACCAGGACGCCCCATTATCATTAAATTAAAGTATCTACAATATGTTGTGTTATGCAGAAACCCATTTAAATCTCATTTGGTAGAAGAAAAGTCCCATAAAGTTTTATTCTTCTCTTGAAATGATCAGAGTAAACCATTTAGGCAATGTGAGTTAAAGCTTGAAGATCCTACACGGCACCTTATATTTTTGTGTATAGACTCAACACAGAGAAAAACTCACAAACACACACACACACGCCATCCTTTGCACCTATTTTCAGTTCAGTTTCATGCCCCCGTCTCCGGTACAGTTTCTTCAAGTTCTATTGATTTTTCTACTTCAATCGTCATCGTCGATACTGTTATATATACACATTGTTTTTTGTCTTGTCTACTCTTTCAGCCGCGGCCTACCGGGGGTGTACAAAACAATAAAAAGCCTTTACAATGCAACACAGCACAAAAATAATATGTTTCTGTGTTTTTTTCTCCACCCAGTTGACATAATAGTAGAAAGAAGGCTTTTGAAAACAGCATCACAAAGTTCAGCCTCAGAAATGATCAAAGTTTAATCCACTTCTTTCTGACAACGTATCAACAGAGATAATACGCTTTAGTATTTGTTGCAATGCTTTTGCATTTAGTTGCATCATATTTTACGGTTGTTCATATTGTTGTTTTCACATGCTGCACAATTCGACTGATCAACAACAATCATTACAACTGGTCGGAAAAAAAATACAATGTACTTTGTGATTTCAGAAAAACATAGCTCTCAGTCTGATGCAAACGAAAAAAGAGGAATCAAGGTGAACAGTACAATCAACTTTGATTTTTACGTTATTGAGGGTAAAAAGAGTGGACATTGGAAAAAGATAAATCAATGAAAGAGTAACTTGTGGTCAAAGGTTTTCTGCTCACCTTAGAACTGCGAGGATATGTGAGGATGAACCTCACAGTGAAAACACACTGAGGTTCATCCTCTTGCCTTCTGTTCAAAACCGCAGGACTTTCTAGGAGAAACATTTTTCATCAGTCAATAGCACCGCAGCAGTGCAGCAAGCATGCAGGAACGAATACGGACCTGGACAGTGTGTGGCATGTGTGAGGAAGAAGAGTTATGGGTTCACACAGGATTGCTTGTGGTTCAGGATTCTGCTGATTGCAAAGTTTTGCAATCAACTTTTTTATTGGTTTTGTCAGCCAATTAAACGGGTTTGCACATACAAACGTACACAAAGGCTTTGTTCTTCCATTGTTCCCAACCAATTAGCGTCATTGGAACTAGTGTGTGTGTGTGTGTGTGTGTGTGTGTGTGTTGACAGCTCAGTGAAGCCACTGTATACCTCCATGCGGTCAGTCTTTTATCATTAAAAGAAGATATAGTGATATCTGCAGCAGCAAACTGCCTGTGCTGAGTCACGATGACTTCACTTATCACTTCACTTATCAATTAATCCACCATCCCAGCCTTTCTCCTGCCATTATACGTTTTTTCAGTTACAATTAATTGCTGAGAGGTTTTTACACTGTGGAAAGAGAATGTGTCATTTTCAGATGCGTATTAAATTACCTGATATTAAATTGTACTCTGCTGGAATGTGAAATTAACTTTTTTTATTTTTAGTGGAGTGCAAATAACTGATATTGAATTGACTAAGTATTTGGCTATTATGCTAATGAACAAGAGATTGCATTTTAACAGGAGTACGGATAGTTTCAGAGTGAGCACGTGAAAGGTTTCTTTGATTATCTTATACGTGGAAATAAAATATTATCTGCAAATGTCAAGTGTTTTGCTTGCTTTGCAGCAAACTGTGTGTGTGTGTCTTTGTGTATGTGTGTGTGTGAGTGTGTGTGTGAGTCTACGCCCTCTTGATCTTGCCTGAGCACAGAGCTAACCTCTATCCAACCTCTTTTAACCAAATAACAAGCTGCTTGTACCAGCAGCTGGGTCCTTGGAGAACAATGTCCACAGGGAGCGAGAAAGCAAAAAAACAAGAGGGAGGAAGAGTCGGGAACGAGGGGAGGTTAGGTGAGTGAAATAAACAGTGATAGCAAAAGTGAGAGTAAGAATGGTTCAATTTCTGTTATGCTTAAATGTCTCAATGCTTATTTTTCTTCTTCCTGTCCTAACATTAAAAAAAGGAGTTGATGAAGAGTTTGGATACAGATGGAGGGTGGAGAACAAGATGGAGCAGAGAGGATGAGAGAGGAAGCTCAAAACTGCCAAGACAGGAGTCGTATATTTCCTCTCATTTTTTTCTGTTCACATCTCATCGCCCCTCCCTCCCTTCGTCCTCTCTAATGACAGTGTGTGTAGAATACTAATTAATCTGCCTGTTCAGATTCGCTCCTTCATTAGCACACAGCAAATGAACCAAACACAAAAAAAAACTTTTCCCTAAAGTCCCCCAGAAACTTGAATTAATACTGCTAATAATTCCTCAGCTGCACACATTTAATGTGTGAATATGAGTTGTGAATATGAGTTATAAATATGAGTTAAATATGGCGAGATGTTTATTTCCCTTTTAGAGCGGCAGAGAATAAAAGCAGCCAACTGGAAAATGATCTGCTACTATGAACATTATAATAGACTGAAATTAAAGAAAAATCTTGCACTCAAACACAATTTCAATTTTAAATCAACAGCAAGAAGTTGATCAAAGAGGAAAGTAATAACTATGCATATGATTATTTCTTCAACTAGAGCCTTATAAGTCGGTAGTCAGCTGCAAGTATTTTTTTCATATTGTGCAGCTCATTAAACTCATTTAAGTGGTCAAGGTTCAGTTCAAACACAGCACTGAAACTTTATGTCAACATTTGTCATAATTAATTGTAAATACTGTAGCGATCATTAATCACGTTCCTCATAAAAACAAAGTGAAGGAGATGTGATCCAGCCCCTCCATATCAAGGTCACTCTGCTCCTTCATTGTTGCATAACTTTTGGGTATTTCATCTAAAACCCATTCTGGTTTCCAGCTTAGTTTTAAAGTTTTAAAAGCAGCCTTGGGTCTTAAGTCACATTGCAGTCGTAAAGCAGCTAGCAAAGCACTCTAAATTACATTTTTAGGAATTGCCAGAAACAACTAGTTTCAATCCAATGTTCTGAAACAGCATCATCACTTGTATGAAGTGAATTAATATAGGATGTGGAAATTCTGAACAGCAGGCAATGTCAAGGGATCTTTGTCATTACATCATTATGTAAATGAAGCCAATGCAGGTGAGACGGTGTTTCTCTCAGGGCGTCGTCATGCTGCTGCAGACTGGCTCTTGTGGGACTCCTGTGACAGTTACATCTCCTCCTGGCTGTGGTTCACAAAACCAGCGACAAATAGAGACAAACGACTGAATCAGGAATCAACATGATTGAATGTGTGTTTTAATCGTTTTTCAGTCAGGTGTACAAGTGTGTGGGTTCTGCTAAATTTTTCAATAAAATGACTGTTCAAATGTGAGAATATCTGCATTAATGCCACACACACACACATACATACACACATACAGAACATCCTCATCGATCTTGGCACTGTTCCTTTAAGTCAAACAGTGAAGCACCATTTAGGATGCTGCTCTTTGCCCTCTCTCTTCCTCCTGTCCCCTGCCAGCATCATGTCCGCCCTGGGCGCAGCATGTGGCAGGCAGCTGGCATTATGCTGACCTATTCTGCACCGTGTGGCTCAGCTATATTGAGTCAGACCTCTCAGTCTACTGTGAACCACCTGGGGCAGCAGGGCTCAGATCCGGCCGGAGACAGAGAAAAAAAACTAAAGTTCTCCATGGCACCAAAAAGCTTCTCTCTATGTAATCTACCGATGACAAAAGAGGAAATCCTCTTGGTTCAACTTCACAAATCTATTCGGCCAGCTTAGTCACTTTTATAAACTTTTACAAAACTGAAATACAATTAGAATCAATTTTGGGCTTTTTGATTTCTCAATCTTAATTTAACTGCATGTTTGAAAAGATCAAGAAAGCTTTATTTTTTTGTACCAAGTTAACCATTAAACATCACTTGTTTGTAAATGATCTGCATTGTATTCTAAGTTGTTCCTGCTATAGTTTTTCTACAAAACGCATCTATAAACCAGTTAAAAATTACATCTACTTCTACCGCATTGTAAAAGCACAGATGAACTTTCCCGCTTAAGTAAATGACTGTGAAAACAGATCGTGTCAAACTAATATGCCCCATACATTGTTCTGCACATGAAGGTCAAACATCAATAAGCAAAGCACATATTTGAGGGGAGGATGACTTAAAAATGCAAATCAGGTCAGGCCTGTCAAAGTCTAAATAAAAACAGAAATTAATCACCGTACAATTTGGTGATGTTAAATGTCAAGCAACACTAATGATGCCTGTATCTCAACGCTAAAACAGCAGGTATCTTTTGCTAAATGTGTTGATTGAGATCAGCTGTTAAAGAGAGAAGCTGGAGCTGCTGTAAACTATAACAACTGAGTAAACTACATCAGGTTTGAAGTTGAAATCATCAAATATAAGAAAGCTTAGTCAGCAGAAGCACAATTTAGGCCTCGTTTAGACTCTGGCTCAAATCCATTATTTTGGCATATCCAGATTGATTTTATAAAGTCTGGGCAGCAAAAAACTCAAAATAAGATTTTTTCATAACAGATCCAAAGCCGCTTTTGGAGGTGGTTTTGAAATGCTGTTCTAATCGGTTCTCCAGCGATGCGTCTCAGTCCAGGCAATCAAATAAGATCTCTAAGTGTGGAAATACTGAGCAGAATACATGCTGCTTCTCGCAGAGCACTTTGGAGGACAACATGGAGAGGAACAATATGTGATGACAGACGCTGAAATAAATAGTCTGTATAACTTCAATCGTTTTTTTTACTAATTTAGAGCTGATTTAGAACAGAGTTTTAGGGGGCATCCCTAGTTGTAACTGACATCTACCTGGTTACCACAGCAACCCATGCATGAAGGTCAGTTGCTGAAGTCTTGACACACAAATCCATTCTGATCACAGTGCGGACGGTCTGTTTTACCACCATCTCTTTTGAGAAACAAATAGGATTTACCTGCAGTGTGGATGAAGCCATGGAGTGACTGGTACATTTGTAGCAGTTATGTGGAGGCGCACATGTGTAATAGAAAACAACGGAGGGAAGCTATAAGATTGTAGTGTTGACAAATAATCACAGGCTAAAAACAAAAGCAAAAAACATGATCATCTTTTTGACATGATATCACTTCCCCTTTCTCTTCTACCACTGCTGACTTAAAACTCAGAGCCTTAAAATGTGCCTGAACCATGGTCTGTTTGTGGACGCTGTGTGAAACATCCTGCTGAAGGTCGACCTCTCTAAGCTGGATTAAGCTCATGTCCCGTGGGAACTGAAAGTTTTGATCCGACTTACAGGAAGGAGGCTGATCTGAGCCCTCAAGGGCTTCGGGTAGGGAGAACGATGAGGGTGGTGTTTTTATCTCATCCAGAGGATCCTACAGGTACTAAAGTACTACTGACAGTATACCTCCTCATATGTCTTTTGCTTGGGATTTAAGTCATGATTTTTCAAACTTGGGTTTATGCAAAGAATCTTATCTTATCAAGGGGAAAACAATTCTGTGTAAATGTGTGTAAAAGTGTAGAATTAACAAATACATCTGGTTTGTATACAGAAAGTACTCAGTTGGTCAAAACAACTTTAGTTACCTTGTTGGGGCCGAACTCTAATGTCCTTTTCTAACAACTAGGGATTTCAGGGATGTGGTCTCTTAAGAAAATATCTGATTTATTTTGGGATATCAGAATAAAAGCTATAACTGAAAGGATGTGTTCCGTTTCAGTGATTTTTCCACAAGAAATTGGCTGAGGAAAAATAATAAATATTAGAATTTCTGTAAAATATTGGGTTGCTGATGAAATGTTTTCTGATGATTTTCTTTCTGACTTCAAAAACTGGACTCTGATGTATAAATTAACAACATATCTCCCCCTATTTTCTAGCCAGGAACCAAAATCCTTGTACCTCCATACAACTCAGATCATAAAGCCAGAATAACTGAATCCTTGAAGAATTTTAGCAGATGGAATGTGAAATATTGTAGAATATTCTTTTTTTACTCTATAGTGCTATATTCATAACAGTTTGGGTTCACACATTATAACAATAACAAATGATTATGTTAATCATCGGTGTTCAGTAAAGCTGGATCAGTCAGTGTTGCTCGTCACATTTATTTCACCAGATTGTGTTTCCATTTCCTGTGATCAAGACTGTTCAACATCTTTTAAAAGAAGTAAATCAAATACACAAAATAAACTGTTTCTGAACTGCTCAGTTTAAAGCCCTGTATCCTGTCATTTTCTTACTTTGAAAGTATGTAGAGAGTGCGCTATATAATAGGGAATTTGCAGAATATGTTTTCAATCTCTGTAATTTTGTAGGCTTAGATACAGCGAATGTGTATAGTAGCATTTATCCTCCTGGCTTCTACTGCTTCCAATTTAAACTCTGTCTGAGATAGCAGGAAGAAGGTACCAAACACAAACACACAGTCCTCTGTTGTTGTTTGAGAGATATCCATTTTGACAGATATAGGTGTGCTGCGTGTGTGTGTGTGTGTGTGTGTGTGTGTGTGTGTGTGTGTGTGTGTGTGTGTGTGTGTGTGTGTGTGTGTGTGTGTGTGTGTGTGTGTGTGTGTGTGTGTGTGTGTGTGTGTGTGTGTCTGTTTTCTACCCACTATCATGCTTTATATTGAAGCTTAAATCGAGCTGGTTTGACTCTTTTGTATGAGAAATGAACAATTTTTACCAGCAACCCACATTGATATGGCAACACACACACAGACAAACACACAGAAGAATACCAGCTGATTAAACTACAACCAGACATTTTATCAGACAGTAAGCTGATGTGTGTGTTGATCTTGAATTATAATATCAGAGTAAAATTAAGTTAAAGTTATTAGTTCAATTCCAAGTGACTTAATAAAGTGTGTAAATGATATAAGGCAAAACTCATCTACAAATGTTCTATATTACAAAATAGAAACGATTTTTTTAATAGTCTCTTTATTGTTTTTGTAACATTTGTTTAGTCCTTATAATTAGTGTTCTTATTTGATAAGTAAAGCCTGAGGGAGAAATGCATTATGGGTAGTGAAGCCAAGAGTCTACTCACCCAGTCCTAAGCAAGATACTCTGAGTCCTGACTTTCCAAGGTTCCTGCAAAAACAGAAAAAAGGGAATCAGAAAAAAGCTAAATCAAACACATGTATTAAACCAAAGAAGTTAAACATTTAGTAAAGATGATTCTGCAAAACCCTGGATCATTTTCAACATTATTAAAAGAATAAGAATCAGATATAATACTTATTCTACTTTAATCATTTTAAAAGCTATATTTTGTTGGACAATCCAATCTGTAGTGGATGAAATATTGTTTATGCAAATTTATGTCAAGGAGACCGACGGTAAAGTGAATAACAATCAGGCGTTTCATTTTTACAAGTGGACAGATGTTGATTTGCTTCAGACAAGGGACAGACAGTTCTTCTGATTTCTCCACAACAGGAAATTGAATTTCACTCTCACAGACATTGAGGTCGACGTGATGACAATCTCAACATCCCATCATATGTAAATAGTGTGTGTGTGTACGTGTGTTGGAGGAAACCTCGGAGGGGAATAAAATGGTCATCACTCCTTTAATGTTACCTTCCAGTCAGCCGTGAGAACAAACGACCAATAACAGAATGATGGAGAGAGAAATAAGACAGGAGGAAGAGACACTAATGAAGAAACATCAACACTGATTGAACAACATGGAAAACACTAATCAAATCAACGCACGCAGCAGTGAAACATATCAATGAGAAAAAAGTTACAAATGGTTTACTGCAGGATGGAGATGACATATTTATGAGTATGTTTGTGAGTGTGTGTAAGTCTTTGTACTACATATTTACACTACATGCATCCCTAGATATACGCAGCATTTAGTCTGTCCCTCTATTAAATAATTCCACACCTGCTTTTTGCAACCTCAATAACCCACAACATCAACGACATGCTGACTACAGTGTCTATGGTGACTCAGGTCATTGCCCTTTTACTCTGTTCAGCGAAGGATCCCCTCTGGAGATAATAAATAAATAACTAGGATGGTGCACTCAGCAGGGTGCAGCTCTCTGCCAGGTATGTCTCCCTCTTCTCCTCCCAAACAAAGAAGAGTTTCACATAGATGTCCCTCCAGGCTCCTTTATAGTCAAGATGAGAGCGAAGATAAAAGAAAACAGAGAGTTATTCATATTGTGTCATGTCTAAATTTAGTGGATCGTAACATATTGGTTAAGAAATGAATCTGACATCCATTGAACCAGATCATCTACCGTTTTTGAGCCATGCCAAAAGCCAATGGGTGGCCTACAACAGATTAAGTAAAGCTGATCATCTTGAGCCTAGCAGAATGCTGGTAATGCATTTTGTTACTGAAGCAAGTGTTAAGAGGAGTGAGGCTTCCAATGACGTTATAAAACAGTAAATACGATTTTCAAAAATTGTGACTCACAGCAACCACGAGAGGTCCTTGAGCCCACAGTCAATAAAGAGCACAAACAATATCAGGCTGATGGGTCCAGTAGTAAGCAAGATTAGCCATGGACAGACAGACAGACAGACAGACAGACAGACAGACAGACAGACAGACAGACAGACAGACAGACAGACAGACAGACAGACAGACAGACAGACAACGCATGATCTCTCCAAAGGCTGGCGTAGGTAATAATGATTATAATTATTAATGCTGCTGTTGCCCCCGTTGCTATTATTATTACTACCATGTCTATAACATTTGCCCATTTAAGTTGATATGGCTAGTATGTTTGCTCATAGTATTAAACATCTACTGTATTAGACATGAGCCACATTAACAATCATTCGGAGTTGAGTTTTTATTCAATATTCAGTCTCCTTCCAGCTCTGTTTTGGTCTCTGCCAACTCCTGAAGGAAATATTTGGCTCTGTATAAACACCTACTTCACATGAAAACTATGCTGAAGACAGCAATGAGAGTGAAGCAATTGGTAAAGTTGTAATTTATATAAATATATTTATTTATTTATATATAATACATCTGAACAATTCCTGACTAACAGCAGAGGTTGTCCTTCCTGTCTGTTCCACTGCTGTAGGCTGACTGGCAGATCCCTGCCATGTCCAATCAAGCATGAAGAACGGTTACTGTCCTGTCATGTCAGTTTCCTCTGAGAGCTTCCATGGACTGATGACTAAACTGATGCTATAGAACACAGGCACGCACACTTCTGAGTTTGGAGCAGGTGCAAAGCTAAAACCAATGCTCTAATTCATCGGCTTGTCAGCAGTACCGTTGGCACAGTTTAGAATATGGTATGTCTGCACTTTCCAACTTGCTAAGAAATCATATTTAGAGAGTAAACTTTAGAATTGATCTCAAAATAATATTATGTAATCATTTCTATTTCAAAACTTTAAGAAGTGGAAAGTACAAGAATGAAACTTCTGCGTTCCTTTACAACTTCAATAAAAGCATTTGATATACTTATGTCACAGTTAAGGTTTGTTAAGCAGAACACACAAATGAATGAAATGCAGAAAACATCATATATGTTTCTCTCATGGGGTACAGTACATCAATGCTTTTCTTATCACATCTATGTTTAATGAAAATATTAGTAACACTTTGAATACCAGCTCAAATAGGTCACTGATTGCACGTCACTGCAAAATACGGTTCTGCACTTTTCAAAAAAACGTTGGAAATTAATAGATTTGCTGCCTTAAAAAACCTTTGCTGTCTCTATTACGAAGTCATTTAAAAGCTCATATTTTAAGACTCTCAAAGGCTGAATTAAAAACATGCATAGCCTTATTTAAAACATTAGATTTATAGGCTCATTTTTAGTGCATTGATTGATGAGTACATTATTCACAGCTGTCAGTAATCTTTCATTTCTGCTCATCTTTCAAAATCACTTCAGTTACCCACTGCTGACATGTCCCCTCTACATCCTTCAATATCAGAATAGTTAATTGGGCATAAAAATCAAACACCTTCAGTAAATCGATTCCTGGTGATGCATTAGATCTTCTCCAACCTACAAAATCTCCACCAAGGACGCTGAACATTTTCTACAAGGTGCTCTTGAAAAACAAGTCACATGAGTCTCTTGTTCTCTGCAGACACAGCACCAAGAGATGATTATGTTTGAATATGGTTTAGGCATTGCTCTGCATAAGTGCTTAGCCTTTGGACATGGTTCTGGCTTTTATATCTACTGTATTAAGTAAATTCTTTGTTGAATTTGCACGTTCCTCTGATGTTTGCATGGGTTTCCTTTAAGGCTGTCATGAAAGAAGATTTTCCCTGTGTGATTATTGTGGCCAAAATAATTCACGATAACGATATCTAAATATTAATACAAAATTTGGAAACAAATAATCATAACTCTATCAGTCAGATTCATCTTTGAACTTATTTTATTGTGCATTTTGTCACTTTTTGCACTCACTCAATATATGAATGTAGGGAGGTGTAAAGAGAGTCTGTAACCTTTAAGAGGTGCTTGATTATTTAAACAATATTATTTGTGTATTATTAACATACTATACAGTCATTTATTCATTTTTAAATAGCACAGTTATTGTCAATACCAGTATAAAACAAAACCCCTAGTCTCCTTCCATAGAATAGGTCCTAAGTGATTAGAAGACCGCTGTCTGATGTAAGTGGATGTGAGGTATTGATACTCTGTGTTCTGCTTGCATCTTGCTGTCTTTTGCCAATAATTAGCATTGATCCTGAACAGGAGTAGGTGGGTTAGAAAAGCAGGAATAATAATAATTTTTTAAGGTTGCTTTTCTTGCACACAAAATAAAAAGACAATTTAAAAAGTTTAAAGTATGGCCTGCCTATAGTCAGGGCAATCTTTTGAATTTAGATCAGGGGGACTCGAGGCGCTGAGTCAGGCGTTGGATGCCACAACCATGAATGATTACGATACAGGGGATGTATTTCAGGCCTAAAAAGAAAAAACGCTTGGCCAGAGCCAGAGCAGAGCACGGACAGATCACCTATCAAAGCAAAAAACTGCACACAGATATGAGTGATATGACAACCGCAATCCACTCAGAGAGAGTACTTTTGTTGCAAATGGAGTGATGGTATCTTATGTGTTCTAGCTAGTGGGCATTTTTATCTGGGTGTACTTTGTTTTGCTCACTCTTGCAGAACTTTCCACAACGGTATTGAGAAGCTGGGCAGCGGGGAAAAAGTAGCCATCTAGTGGGGGTTCGGGTGCATGCTCTCTTGATGAAATATTTTGGAGGTAAAAGACCCAATTTGGTTCCTCTTTCATATTCCAATGACTATTTCGTCTTATTGCCCGCACTGGCTGATTTTAAATATTACATATATTTAAATACGTTTGCCTACTTGATTGTAAACATGCAAATTATTCAAAGGGGAGAATTAAGCTTCTTGTGCGTTTTAGCTCACAGTCAGTAAATAGCTATTTATATATAAAACCACGCCTATTCCTGAGTGATCATAGAGCTTTTGTAAGTAACAATCATGTGGCTTGTTTTAAAAATATCATGCTTTCAGTCGACTTTTGAATGCCTACTGCTCAACCGTAAAGATGCTGCCACCAGTGTTTTCTGAAGTAGCTCGTCTAACGAGGATGTCCCCCTACTGTGTGATTCTTAATGTGTTATGTCGACAATTATTTAGCTAATATTTGGCAAACGCTGAAGATGAAACAAAGAATTATATAATAAAGTAGCCTGCAGGCGGTCAGCGTTTGTGGAGTGCTGTTTGACTTATGTTGACTGAGGTAATAAAAGGAACAAATAACTTTTCTCAGATCGGCTTGGTTGGCCCAGATACTGCTTAACCTACGCAATGCTTCCCCTTAAACAGTTTTCACAGCAATAGATTGCAAGATGGAAGACAGAACGACAGTGAAAAGGATAATAGATGAGATTGAGAGAATGATGCAGAAAAGAAGAAAAGAAGATTTCCCCACTTTGTAGATGGAGGAAGAAAGTGATCTTCTCCCTCATTTAAAACCCGTTTCAAATGACTCTTCATAGATATGCAAACGCTTATAACCACACACATAAATAACCAAAGCCCCACCACTAAACACACACACACACACACGATAACACAGCCGTCCTCGCCCATCAAATATTTATTGAAATATGAACCCCCGTAGCTGCTTTTCCAAACATAACAAGCCTTCTCCATCAATGAGGCTATTCATCTCCACTTAAACACGCCTTAATTTGCCTGATTGACAGTAATGACTTTGTCTAATAACCCCCCCTCCGATACTATGGCAATAGTATCCTCTCTCTTCCTCTCTCTCTCTCTTGCATGTCAACAGTCATCACCACAGATCTGTCACTGACTCCTCCGCTATAGTAGCTGAGGGAGCCGCTCAGTATTCAGAAGGAGAAAATAAGGTTAGACTGCTACTCTGCATATAAACAAGATTAGTTTTTACTAGACAGTTGGCTGTAATTGGCCAAGAAGTCACTTTAAGAAGATAGATCATCTTCTCTTTATTTGACAAAAGTCTTAAGAGTTGAGGTGACAAAAAGCATTTTTCCTTGTTTATCAATCTCATCATGACATTATTGACTAAAATGTTCATAAAGGCCCTTTACAACACTGTGACTGGTCCATTTGTGTTTATTACTTGCACTTAACTGAATTACTTTAATATTCTGTACATATTTAACAAGTGAGAATGTTGAATAAGAGTTTATTTGTGTATGACGATGAAAATGCAATGAGAGTGTTGCATATATTTTCCCCTTAAAATCATGTAATAGTAATTGGTCATCTCTTAAAGAATAAAGCCATGGACAGTTTATTTTACTGAAAGCTAACACAGTACAGAAATAACTCCCTGCTTGGCCTCCCTTGTAAGTATGGTCAATATTGGTCAGTGTTATATTTATGGTTGCACTTTTCCCTTTATTGTTTTGTGGATGCCTACCAGTAGGAATTGGTTTCACTTTTGTGGCCATTTTGAAAATGAACTCTGAATTTCTGTTTACGATACGGAAAAACAGTTATGAGCCACAAGAGACTGTCTGACACACTTCTCCATCCAGTGTAAAACAGTCTGTGTGTGTGTGTGTGTGTGTGTGTGTGTGTGTGTGTGTGTGTGTGTGTGTGTGTGTGTGTGTGTGTGTGTGTGTGTGTGTGTGTGTGTGTGTGTGTGTGTTAGAGAGAGTCATTGAGACGGGGGGGCAAAGGACAAAGAGGAAAGCAGGAGAGCATTCTAAAAGCCACCTGAGCTCCAGATAAACCGGCTAACAATGTCACAGTAATCACCAAACTTTTGGTAGCACACATTGCTCGTCTTTGTCGACACTTCACACTTCATGGAGACAACAGCCGTTACCTGGCCGTGTCTCACGTTTCTTTCAGGAGACAACTTTCGGATCTGGAGAGTAAAGCCAATGGGAGAGGGCCTTAAACCTGCATTTTATACTGGCCATCAGGGGGCGACTCCTCTGGTTGCAAAATGTCTGATTGTATAGAAGTCTATGAGAAAATGACCCTACTTCTCACTTGATTTATTATCTCAGTAAACATTATAAACATCAGTCTATGGTCTTATTTGCTAGTTTCAAGTCTTTTCCGTTACAGCTTGATGGTCATCTAGTAAATTATGGTCCCATCTAGAGTACAATAGACGATGAAACAGGAAATGCTTTAGGTCATGGCTAACTTGTGGTTGCCAGTTGCTTTCAGAGCCATACACGGCATCTCTATATCTCTTCTCCATTAAAGTCACTTTCCTTTACTGGTTGCAAAAAAACATGATGCGGCGGCCAAAATCTAACATTGCTATGGCCAAATTCCCAACTCGAAGCTTCAAAACAGCAGTCCACAAACCAATGGTTGGTTTCACGACTACGTCCACTTCCTATATACTGTCTATTGTTTCTTTCAACTCCACTTACCACTGTTTGAATCTCCCTCTATGTCAGTGTCTTTCTGTCTGTCTATGCCTTTGCAAGTGTCCCCATTTTCTTTTTTTGTCTGTTTCTCATCATTGGCTCTCTCTGATTCTTTTTTATTGCCCTCTTAGTTTCTGTTATTTTCTTTCCAGACTCTCCGTCATCTTCACACGTTATTTTCCATTCTCTTCATGACAATCAACCTTGTGACTCTGTGTGATCTCATGTTGTAAACTCATCTGCTTTGGCTTTACTTTAATATCTGCATCAATCTCTCCATTTCCATTTCTGTCCATCTGTACAAGGCAATTTTATTTATAGGAGTACATGTCATGACTTCATATTGAATAATCAAATATGTACTATTTTCTATTGGAAAGCATTTTACTAGTGCAGAAAATCATCTGCCAACATTCAAACTACATTGATTAGTTTTAGCTACAAAAAACTGATAACATTCAGTTTTGAAAATCGTTCGAAAACATATACTGACACTGCAGTAATCATGTTTGCATCCCTCCCCTCCTCTCATACACACTAACAATCTGCCCATCTTCTCACCCTTTTTTTAACCACCCACTTGCATGCAATCATCTATTAAACATGAAAACTCTGCAACCAGTCCACTATGTAGGCCTACATACCTCACAATCAATTACATATTCAACTCTGGAAATCTGCAAGGCACCTGAATTTCGCAGTAGTTTGGAAAAAGCTCCTTCACTTTTAGTTTCATCACTGCTGCTGACTTTTGTTTTTTTGTGTTTCTCCTCTAAACATCATTTACCTCAGAATCATCCAACTACTTGACATCTTTGCTGAGTTTACATCACCAGGGGGAAGTCTGCTCATGTGACAGGGGTGTAGAAAAGAAGAAAAATTAAACATTAGAAAGTCATTATATTCAGTATACATAAGATTGTATATCTGTAATTTAGGGGGAGAGAATGTGATATACATTTATAATTAGTAATAGCAAGCTGTAATAATATATTAGCATTCCAATGCTGCAATGCTAATGACTTCACTTGAGAGGAAAAGAGAGCCATCTGTAGATAAGCATCATGATGCGCGGACCAATTATCTCTCCATATCTAATTGACTTAGTAATTAGGAGAGGGAGATAGTTGCAATGATTGATTACAAAAAAATAACAAGCCAACACAGATCCGCTGGGATATTAACTATATGACACTTTGCTCAGCCACATCACTGAAACTCCGATGAGAAGATTGTTAAATTCTCAAACCTCCGTTTCCTTTCAGGTCATGCAAGATGAGCTTTATCATAATTATGTTGACCAGATGGAACAATTGTAAAAACGGAGGGGAAGAAAAGGAACCAGAGAGTTGAGAGAAAAAAACCAGAGCAAGCGAGACGCTGATAAACTGCTACAGGGTGCTGCAGATCAGAAAAAGATTGTGTTTATGATGATTAATGGCGTACCAATTTAAATAAAGGCTTAATTATAATTAGGGGTGAAAAAAGAAGTGTGATGAAGTTGCCTTCAGAAGGAAAGAAAGAAGAACAGACTGAAAGAAAAACAGACAATCATAGGGATAGACAGATAGATATGAACTGTGGATGCTGTCCTCTGGGTCATTTAACTGATATACTTACATTGTGGATGTAAAATAATACTTAATCAATGTTTTTTGTCAAAATCATTATTGATTTATTGCATGAGATTTTAAAAAGCTGTCACACTACTATGGCAACGACATCGCATTGACCAACATTCTAGAATCAGCTAAAGACCAATCAGCTGCTTCCTCTGTTTCTAGGTCTAATGTACCAGTCGCTACCTAGAACAACAGTCACTTAATGGGCAACATGGAGACAGAAGCTACATCAGGTCATTCTAAGTAAAAACACCTTGGAGAGTCAATCAAATAAAAGCATTAGGCAGAGCATCTTGTTTTTTCATATGTTCCCAATGAGTAGAGAGCATTGGAATCATTTCATAGCACTCTGTATGTCCTTTTAGCGTTTTTATTTAAAAAAAAATTGCTCTCTCCCCTCATTTAAGCTTTAAAGAAAACAGCAGAGGAGCAGCATCGTTTGTTGACTGGTGCAGAAAAATGCTCCTCTGGTTGAAAACAGCCATGCGCAACCATGAACGTCTAACACCTCAAACAAAAAACAGGATCCGCTGCGCAAAAGAGGAGCATACACCTGGCGCCCTGTATAGGAAATCAATAGTTTTGCAGCAAAACTTTAGCCAAATTCTGGAGAGTCAGAAAGTACTTTGAGACAGGCTAATTCATTGTTGAAGTTGGGTCTTTTCATGACATTTGTTGACAATAAGAAAAAATATAAAACAACTCCACTCATATCTTTTAGGACACATCACAGGAGACATTTTCTCTCCTCACATCCACCACGTTATCTGATGTGCTGCAATATCCTGCAGTCTGTAGCTCCCGAGCACATCCATCCACCTTTTGTCTATTGCTTCAAAGACACCTATAGTCCCATAGGAAAACAAATTAATGCTAAAAACATAACCATAATGTTTGTAAAGTCTCTTTTGAAAGCAAATCTGTATGTGCATGAGGTTGTGTAAATGTGCCTTTGCAGGCATGCAGGCATGCATACATAAATACATGAATACATTTGTGTATGGTGGGGGAACATGTTCAGCTGTACATGCATCTACATCTGCTTTCATGTCATGCCTGTACTTTTCTGTACCTGTGCGAGCCAAACTGTTTCCATGAACTCGGGAGCAATCTCAGCAGTGGGGCTATTTCATGCCCATCCAGCACTGAGCTCTGAGTGGGTCGGGGTGTTTGATTTATTATTATTAATCACATTACTATCCCTATTTTCATAACTATAATTCTACTGTAATAATTGCTGCTGTTATTATAAGTAGTCTTATTATATGAATCATTTATGTCATATACATTGAATGTGTTGTATCTCTGTTATGCTGCTCATTCTGTACACATGACATCTATTGCATTCTGTCCATCCTGGGAGAAGGATCCCTCCTCTGTCGTTCTCCCAGAGGTTTCTTCCTTTTTTCTCCCTGTTAAAGGGGTTTTTTAGGGGAGTTTTTCCTGTGCCGATGTGAGGGAAGGACAGAGGATGTCGCATGTGCACAGATTGTAAAGCCCTCTGAGGCAAATTTGTAATTTGTGATTCTGGGCTATACAAAATAAACTGAATTGAATTGAATTGAAGAAGTGAGGGGGGAGGGGGTCAGCTCTCAAAGCCTACATCCAGGCAGAGTAATGCAGCTGCCTGTGTATGGGAGTAATATAATGGCTGTCACCTCACAAGCGAGGCGAGATAACACCACCAATGGGACCAGTAAGAAGCACACTTTCAGCAAATCTGTCTTTTGACACCTTCACAGTTGCAGCTGCGATATATACTGTGACGGGAGCCGTAATTGTGACTATGGAGAGATTTGTGGTGGTGCCTGTGTGCATACGGTGCTTGCGGATTTGATTCATCAATGGATCATGGGAAAATGCATTGCTATACAGTATTTGTACCCTTGGTGTATGAAGCTAGTGACTGGCTCAATGCAGCGTGTGGAAATGAAATATACTAAATGGGGCTGTATACGAGATTGGGGGCATTTGGATTGCCTCTTAACAGCTCTCAACATGGCAACGCCTATGCCGTAGCTAACGGTGCCAACAGCACTAACAGTACAAACTACGGCAAACATGCTGACAGAGCCAAAATTTTTAAGTGGGGAACCTGAGGGTTGGTGCTATGCTTTCATGCAACGCTGTCTGTCAGGACGGCGTTATCAGTTGTAACCACATTGGAGAGCAGTGCAGAGCGTCTATGAGCTAAACAGTGGGGGAAATAAATCACAGCCCGTACGTGCACTAAAAGCACACACGCACAACCGGCCCGGATATGTCGAACAAAGCAAGGAGAAGCTGGTATAACAACACACACAGAGGGAGAGCAACTTCATGCTCTGCTCAGGTAGACATTATTCCACTAGATCCCTACATAGCGAAGAGTTGTTTGCAGCTATATTAATCCCCTGGATGTCGTTTATTGCTCCTTTAACACATGTGTGTGAGAGATCAACACCTCCTGCCATCAACATAAAAAAATAAATAAACCTCCGGACAGAAATAGAAAGGCACTGATAATACGACGCTCTTGTTCAACCTCCCTCGTGTAACTCTTGGCTTTCTTCTGCCTACCAATGCAATGCTTCTACAGCCCACACATCTACAGTTAAGAGTATTTGTATTTAAATGAACAGCATCTAAATATGTCAATACACTCTCGATTTTACCTATGTGCTATGTAAATGTGTAGCCTTCTAGCATCACTTTTCACTGTAGGCGTCTGAGTATTTACTAAGCTTAGAAATGTTGTCTCTGAACGTAGCCCGCTGTACAACTGTGTCAGTATGGAGCTATTTTATTCTTCTTTTTATCTGTTTTCTGTTCATATTCTCAGTCGTCTACCATCCTGGAGAGTGAAAATCAATCAGAAACGTAGACAAATATATATTACTTTGTTAGCATTCATAAACTATAGATGAAGGGTTGATGGCGTGCAGCGTTCAGAGGCTAACTTGGTAATAAGGAATGAATTTAGTTCTCTATATAGGAAAATAAAGAATCTACAGACGACTGTTATTCCACGCCTACAGTAAGAATATACCACCGAGGGTCATAATGGACCTTTGTGCATTGTGGCTACTTCGATCCTTTCAGGTTTGTTGGAACGGGATTGCTATACTGGAGCTCCCTTGTTATGTAAAATACACACATACCTCTTGATTTTTCTCCTGAGGCAAATTTGCATTAAGTAAGGTACTCGAAATGCAAATTACCCACAATTAGCTTCATCCTCACAGAGACAAGCCAGAGATGTATTTGTACATGTGTAATGGTGTTCGTCAGTGTGATGGCACCGCTGAAAGGCTGAGTGGATGTTTTAACATGTGTTTAAGGCAATGCATATACATTAATGTATTTATATTCACCAGTCGTTATGTGTACAGTTGAGTAGTTACAGTAGGACACAGCCGAGCACAGACCCATATGTGCCTGCAGTGGCTCAGAGTGGCTGCGTGGGCAAAGATCCTCACATTTCAGGCTTGACTCATTCTGCCAAAGTCTCTGATCTATTTGTTGTCAAGTGGCCTTGCTGTTCAGCAACAGAGACTAAATAGTTTTCCAAAGCTATATAGAGCCAGTACATCTGAGAAAGGACAAGCAATCTCCACTAACCAAGATCCATAACAGAATCATTTTCATCCAACAGGCAGCTACTTCTGACATCTTCAGTCCAATGATTTATTCTCCTTTTACTATTTAGTGTGGCTTTAGAACCAAGATATTATCCATAATTCTAAAACAGCGCCCCACCTGCTTCTCACGCAAATCAATTTTCCTTCAATTTCCAGTGTGCTGATGGGAATCCGAGGCTTTTCCAACAACTGCTAAACACTGTAAACTTGAAGTGCAGAATAGAGAAGAGAGCTGCAGCAACTTCAACTGCAAACTAAGGACAGACTGTGGAGAAAATGCTGACAAGGGAAGAAACTTTGTTTCCTCACAGATTTGTTTTATAAGAACTGGCACTTATTTTTGTTTCTGCACAGACTGCTTTTGTTTCTGACAACAGCTGCTGTGTAGAATTCTGTTGAAATTAAAGATATGGAAATTAAAGCGCTCACATTGGAGTGTGGCATGATGGTTAATCCTTAAAAAAATCTCAGTGGCACAAGCCTAAGGAGCAGAGAGTCATGATTTCTCTTCTGAACGTGTTAATATTGCAGGACACCAGAATCAAGAGTATAAAGCTAGAAGCTCTTGCGTGCTAAACAAAACACTGTTTCAGAACATTACCACATTGTTTGGTGTTCTTTGTTTGAGAAGGGAAAAAAAAAAATCAAAGCATTCTTTATAGTCTGTGTAAGAACAGCTAGCTCTTGTAAAATATCCCCCAATCTCGAATGTGGATTTAGATGACTCAGAGCCCGGAGGCAAATCCAAACAAATACTAAATTCTTAGACGATCCCAGATTCTCTTTCAGCACAGACCGCACACACATGCAGCTTGAAGCTCGTACCGATGTAATGTTATCCTCTATTAAGTGTTATCAGATTGAGCGCCATAATCAACATTATCTGAAAAATTTCCCTTTGGTTTTTTGCTGTTGAGTGGTGCTCTTTTCCCATTAAGACCAACCGACCGACTGACCTTGTTTTACTGGAAATTTAGTGAAAATGCCATCGACCAATGAGTTTAACCACGAACACAGATAAATTACTTACAAAAGATTTGGTGCTAGATGTCATTGAGCCTCTGGTTTCCAACTGCGGTACATGTGACCCTATACAAATGATTGATCCAATAACAATATACTGTATAAATTAAACTGTATATGCAGTTTGTAATATATTTTATTTGGATTAAACCTATTACAGCGGCTTAATCGACCTTGTTTTCTAAAGTCGCCAGCCAGAGCAGTGACAGGGGAGTTCACATACACATTCCAGTTAAAACAAACTAAATAGTTTGTCACGACCGTCATGATCCACAGCTACTGTAACATGTAGGAACTACTGTATATAACTGAAAAACAGCAGTAAGCTTTGCTGTAGATGTGTGTTTTCTGCCGTACTCGCTCTGGCCTCCAATTATAATTTTGCCCCATATCAAGTAGGCCTCACTTTCTTTTAACAGGGGTTCAGTATCTTGTGGGCATCTGTCGAGTTGCCTGGCCAGCGGAGAGGAACAATGGGTATATCAAACTCAATAAATATACTTAATTGGATCTAACGATACTAAAATCATCAAAATAATCCCCAAAATGTCCATCTTTAAGACCATCGCAGTTAAGACCACGCTTGACTCTAAAAATGGGCTAAGAGGTGGAGCTGAGGAGGATCCAGGTGATGCAGCAGAGCACACAGTTAGCGGCTCGCGACCTAAGAGGGCAACCACGGGTCACTCAAAGAAGCCACCAGCCTTCAATTACGCCTTAGTTTAAGCAAAAACATATTTTAAACAGGTGAGTTATATACAAGTTCACCCCCGTACAGTTGACATGAAGGGGGAATTATCAGTAAAGACCAGAGTCGCTTTTTGTACCAGGCAGCACACATGTATAATAGAGTGATGTGCCTATAAAATGTCAAACAAATGGATGTGTTCACGCTACACATATTTGTGACTACTACCGTGTTATTGATTTTGCAACCTTGCATTTAGTAGTTAGGATTTATATATCACCATTCTGCCTTGATTCATTTTTACTTGGGGAGGACCTGTAATGTAATTTCCCCCTATTACGTGTAAAACTCCAGAGAATGTTTTATACAGGCAAGCTCTCAACCTGAATGGGAGACATGCTGATCTGCACTTCCACTTACACAAGCAGCTGGTTAGACAATCTGCTGCACGACAAAAACGCAATGTAGTACTGCTTTACATGTCAGTCCAAATTAGTCTGCATTTAACTGTTATTTGCTGGCTGAACACAAGGTTGTTATGGATTTTGTACTTGAAAGGTTTCGTAAAAAGTACAGATACATCAGAATCGTATTGGACTCAAATTAAAGATGCAACATCCATTATTACCAGAATGTTATACAGTTTGAATATGGATTAATGCGTCTTTCTGCCTGCAGTTCCCTAAGGAACAAACTGCTGACAAAGCAACAAACTCTCAATGCTGTGATAATATATGAAATATAAGAGAGGACATATTCTCAAAGGTCCATCTTTACATATAGATCTGTCAAACGCACTACCACTCACCAAAAGATGCTGGCATGGAGCAAAGACATCACATTAAAACAGATGGCAGTCTCGGCCGCTTACAGTGATGACTTTGCATTGTTTATGATTAAAATGTACTAATAAGGAGGAGAGACGTGGGAGTATGGCAGGCTGATGGCCATGAAATAAAACTCAGCAGAATTTTCTGTCTGATGTCCAAAGGTCTGTCTTCCTATGATGTTGTCACCTGGGCAGCATCTCTGTTGTTGTAAATGAGAACACAATGGTTGATTTCTTCGTGTTGAGACTCGGCCAGGGACAGAAGGAGGTGGACAAATGGAGACAGCAGCCAACTCAGAGATACTGAATCTAAGTGGTTTTGACACTAGAAGATCGTAGGTTGACATCCCAAACTCTGTGAATGTTACGTGGGGTACATGATAAAATTTCAAATAATTTATTCTCCTTCGCAATGACTCAATTTACATATGAGGTGTCGACACCTCATTGAAAAGAGATAAATCCTAATTAACACAGACTAATGAGCAATAACAAGAGATACGGCTGATTTTTCTGTCCATTTGCAGCATGTTCAACTAATCCTGAAGGGTCATCAAATACACTAATTAGGATTTCAGTTCAATCAATAAAAGGACATTGATGTGTGGACACACACACATCAAACAGAGGCATGTTCACACACAGAAAGGCACAAGGAGAGGATTGCACACACACACATACATACACACACAAACTTGTTTTTGTGGCTTGTGCATCTTTCACTGCACAATTTACTTTCGTTAGATGTAAATTGCAAAAGAAAATAACCATATTTGACGTCACCTTCTATATAAAATGCCTGAAAACTACATTTGAACACATAATTATTCAAAGTAGCTTACTGAGTAGTTTTCAGTAGAGTGGGAGGCTCAATGGAAATGAACTAAATATATCTACAAATAATTGAATGAGAGCTGTGGTGACATTTTTATGCATGCTGTACATAAACCAAACTCTCATAAAGTATCACTACTCTATTAGGAATTCTTATCATTATCATGCCATTTCATATAGTGATTATGTGGCATTATAGTCAGTGAATCTAAAATTAATAGTGAGGGATACAATCAAACCACCTGACATTACTCCCCATTCAAGTGGTCTAATTTATGCAGTCTATAGCAGGGAAACAATATTGTTCCATTGACTGACAGTGAGACCAGGCTTCTTATTAATTATTTACACAGATTAGTTTTTTCTTTCATCTACTGGGTCACGGCCGTTACATTAAAGAAGCACGTTTTTCAAACTAGCATGTCATTGCATGATGGGAGAGTCCACCAGGAATGTCTCAGTGCAGCACTGAGTATTTGTAAAGATGTCATTGAAAGAAAGAAATAGTGCATAGAATATTAAATACACCTAATACATACTGATGGTGCTGTTTTATTTAAATAATTAAACAAATATATCACAATATGTGGGGCAATGGTTGCAATACGAACAATAAACATGTGTTGTTTGTTTCTTTGAGCTTGAACTACATTTTCAATTTCAATTAATCACCAGAATAATTAAAATATTTGACTAGTACTTAAAAAAACTAATCATTTTGACAGGACGTTATGAAGCTTTCTGCAGCCACTTTCTGAAAGGGGTTAAGTTCTTCTCAGAGAACGATTACTTGATCATCATTATAGAAAAATAAACTGAAAGAGTCTGATCTCTGTAATTTACTGAAAGAACGAAGAAATTAAATACAGATAATATCACCAGTGATGCGTGTATGATGCACAGCTAGCCCTTAGCCACATTAAAGACTGAGCCAGTGCTGTTACTGTGCTATTCGTTCTGACGTACTGACTGGCTGAGCATTATGTGTGCTGTAGAATAACTGTTTACTTTTTACTGAAGTTGTGGTATTTGAGTTTGCACATTTTCTCCCTGTAAATGGAGTGATCACAATATCAATCACAAAAAGGGCTGATACATACATAAAGCAGCTTGTTGATGTTTTTGATCTCTATAGCTGAGATGAGATGAGTTTATCTCATAATGTTCTGCCGCCTATGAATGTCAGCATCCATCTCCTTCTAGCTGTAGTAACATATGGTAATAAATACATCATAAAAACATATGTTTTATATTCATTTCCTCTTACTGGTACAATCAAATTTCCCCTTACAAGAAATACAACAGTTGGTTGCGTGTACAGAGGCTCACATGTTGAAGCAGGTGCAGTTTATCATGAAAGTTTGTTTTCAAGGATGGAGCTGAATCTTGACTGATGTGAGAGGGCCCTGACAGTGTAATTGGTTCTTTACATACCTGACTCACGACAGAAAAAAGCTATTTACCATGGGGAAGGAAACAATTGTTGTATCTTGGGGTAAGCATGGGTTGTGGGTAATTAGATCTCCATTTCCCTCAATACTCTCCCAGAAAAAAAACCCCCAAATTAAATAGTAATGTTTTTCTTTTTAAATAAATAACCTCATTAAAGGCTTTTTCATCCCCAAAGACACACTGACACTGTTGCTGTTGCAGCTCTCACACACAAGCTGTTAACTTTGAGGATTCATTCAGATTAAAAGGAGAATATGTTCACTCTGACGGGCTGCGATATCGTTTAGGGGCCTTTCATCATGACAAAAGCTGTAACTAAACAGGAACAACTCTGAAATACTCTGAAACACATCCAAATACACACACATACAGGCATATCCGTAGAAGCACACACACAAACCCAAGCACAAACATTCAGATGCATGCACATTAGCAGATAGAATTAAGTGAGACAAAGGCTTCATTTTAAAAGCATTCACACTTGCTTCCAACACAACATGCAGTAGGTCTGACACACACATATTCACCAACCCAAGTGCAGAGATTGAATTAAGTTTACTCATGGGATGTGGAGGAAAAAAGTCAGAGCCAGCAGATTTCCTGGCCATCAGAGTGCATGTTGGGGAGCTGGAGTGTGTGGGACACAATCAATAAATCCCACGGAGCAGCAGACCAGAAACGCTCCAGTGGTTTCACTAAATTACTGCTTTATAGACTTCGATGCACGGTGCACATTCATGCACGCACACGCACATGCACACATACACGCACAAAACCCATTCACATTGATACAGGTACAGATACACACGTGCATGCCTCCACTCCCACAAAAAGGTCTTGAAACACACTCAAACACAAGTACACACATTTAAACAGTTTAATCAATGTCATAAAACTGCTGTGGACCATAAAAACCCTGGGCTCCTCCAGGGGAGAGAGAGGCCCCGCTGAATCTCCAGCATATTATTATTACTTATTGCTGTTTTATGGTTGTTATCACTGTATTGTTTTATAGGGATTATAAATTACATTGACGAAAGCCAAAATAAAATGAGATACCTTCTCTTTTTAGGGATGTTTTTTTACAATAAAAGTATAAAAAGGATGTCATGTTTTAAATGTCCTGTCGGGACCAAGGCTCTATTTTTCAGCGTTGACGACTAAGAGATGGTAGGAAAAAGCTGCTGCAGCCTTCAAAGAGCAGAAGGTGGCAGAGTTCACACTCTTGCAGTCTTTTTACACATAAAAGGAAAGTTATTTTTCTATGCCAGACAACCTTTTTTTAATATGCTTCTTCTACTACCTTGACATTACTTTTTTCAGACAACAGGCATATTGAAAATACAGTCACCTCCTGCATAAAATGTTCTTTACTTGCTTATTTACTTATTTTAAAAGCCCAAAGAGCAGTTGTGGAACAAGATGTTTTTGGACAAGATTTGTTTTTCATGTATTATGTATGTTAGTATGATCTACTTTGAATTCAGAATACTCTAAAACTGTATGTTACAATAGAACGAGCTGACTGTTTGGCATTTAGACTACATCGGCAATCGTAGCAGCTAAATCCAGTCTCCAGCATCCTGCTTAGTCTGTGACGGCTAAATCCCTTCAGGGATCAATAAATGTCTCCAGCTCTTTGATCCAATTGTGAGATATATAAAGGTTAATAAAACAAAGTAAATCTTGAATTAGTTGTAACAAGGTGACCTTTGCTGAACTACAATGGGATTTAGAATACATTTGTAGGTTTACTAATCCAAACAAAACACTTTTCATAGCATGTGGAGCCACAGACAGACAGGCGGCCCCGTCCATAATCTACATGCTGCTATGAGTTCATGTATGAGATAAGCACACACACTAAACATTGCTTGTTCACTCCATCCTGCATTATTCACTACACAGCCTCACTGCTGTTCAGCCGTGCACCACACTGCAGCATCCCTGACTCCACCTATACGGTCTGTGCTGTCACCTTTAAATAATCTATATTTCTCTCTCGTTTGAACCCTTTCCAGGTTTTGTGAGTCGCAAAGAAATTGCTCTATTGCACTTTAGCTCCCTCTCTTTTCACTCAACATGTGTGGAAAGGAGGGGATGACAGAATGACAGGAATTAAAAAAGGACCAGAAGAATCTTTTACACAACATCAAAGAAAAGCACGCCATCTGCCCGGACCTATCAGCTTCATCCTCACCACAGAACCTGATCTAGAGAGGCTCGCTCAGGTTTCATTTTTACAGCCGGTCACAAGGTCTGGGATTGCTGGGAATTAGGGGTGCTTTCACAGTTTATGTCTTAAATGTGAATTTTTACACCTCAGAAGTGAGGGCAAGATCATTTCAGCGCTCACTCTCCTAGCTTTTGCCACCTAAGGTCGTATCCATGATCTCATCAAAGCGATGAAGGGATGAATTTCTGCTTTCAGTATATTGTGTTCAATGTAACTTTTCTTTTACTTTTATCATGGACAATATTACTTTTCTATTTTAGTTTATTTTAGGCACTGGTGTTAGTATTACTTCTTATACACTTTATATTTTTACTCTTGTTTTTAGATTTTCCTTCGGGATTAATAAAGTTCTATCTTATCTTATCTTATCTTATCTTATCCAGAGAACACTTCTGATAAGGGTGAGGCTGTTAATCTTCTGAGTTGTTCTATTATTGCTGTACTGGGCCGTGTTTAGGTTCAGTTTTTCACAAGTTGCTGTATTGTGTTGTTGGAAAAACTGTCTGAAAGGTAAATAAACGGTAAAATAGTGGCAAATTGTACTGACTTTTTCCTCATAAGCGCACCTTATCATTTAGTTTGTTGTTTCCATATTCTTTTTAGTGATCACTTTCATAAAAAAGGTGACAGTCATTAATGTGAAGTCTTTAAAGATACAAGAGGGGACTTGTTACCTTTGTCCTGGTTTTATTTTTTATAATTAGGCTACTTTCATCACTTTAACCTGAACATGTCTACTAAATGGAGTAATCTTTTAAAAATGTTGCACATTATCATCATGTATCACATTTAAGCAGGTCAACAGCTTTGTCTTTAATGAGAAGTTTACACAGCGGATCGGACTTTTTATTGCGTCAATTATTCAACATCTCATGGCTGAAGTTCATTTAATTATTCCAACTTTTTCCATTGTGCTTGACTGCACTTGCTTCCAAGAGGCAGTGAGTTTTTAAAAGTTAATAACAGGCAGTAAGTGGACATGATTCAGTAAAAAATATGGGCATTAATGTACTCATCGTAAGGTTGAGGTGACATAAGTCCGTAGGTGTGTCTATGTAAGGCCAGCTGTTTATGTAATTGGTTTATTAGATTCTCAAGGAGTGAATGTGATACATTAGGCTTCAGTAGAAGAAGTGCTTGCTCAGTGAAATGAACCAATTTACTGATTTGCTGACTGGCGAAGCTGTAATGAACCTAAAACCATGTTTTTCACGAAATAAAAAAAATCATATCATTAGAAGTGTAATCTCTGTTGACCTCTCTGCTTTTTAAATTCCTCTCTCTCTCTCTTTCATCCAAAACACTCAGCAATTTCTAAATTATACTGAGGCTCCAACAACAGCACTACCATAAAACAGCACACATTAATTTACAACTAGTTATTTAACCCTTCAATAACCTCACCGGGAAAAACACAATATTTTCATTTTTGTATGGCTTATAGGCAATAATAAGAACAATCAGCATTTTTTGAAAACCCGACAGTTTGTTTTTTGTAAGTAAAAAGGAACTTGGACCTATTACATTCTTAAATTAGTAGTATATAATGGAGACAGGAGACAGGGCCACCAGTAAGTGATAGCTAATAAACTCATACAATACGGGGTTAAGAGTTTGCAGATGTAAGATGAATCCAGTAGAAAAGTGAAACCAAGAGAGGTGAAATATGAGCCTTATGCTTCTCAATTACAGTAATGAGTTTATGGAGTTATTACATCCGCGTTGCCAGTGTTCTTATCACATTTGTCTTTTCACATCTATAACCATTGACAAGATTCAGATCCCACATTAACACGGTTCAGCTCTCTTCATCTGTGCATGGGAATCAATAAGAAGAAGGTCACCATTTTTTCTTTTTCGATCAGGAGATATAATGGATATTTGAAGACCAACTACCTTTTACTAACAGGTACTTTATAATTATGTTGGACGTGTTTAAACTGCTTCCTAAACTCTACATGAGGATTAGTACAGAGAACATAAGAGGCTTTGATAGGAAGATTTTATTGTCAAAGCTTTGATGTTGACACAATATAAAAACCTGTAAATGTAAAAAAGAAGAAGGAGAACAAATCCATCTTAGTCGTATTAAAGAATAAGCTGAAGGATTTTATGTCACCATCTCTTCCATTACCTCTCTCCATTCCTTACTCATTTCATTTTATCCCGTTTCACTCGTCATCAAACTCTGTCTTTGTTCACTCACAGTCATCCATCAGTCTCTCTCTATCACTCACTCACTCACTCACACACTCACACACACACTCCCTTTCATTCATCTGAGCTCACTCAAGACTCACTCTTATCGATCTGGAAATCATGAAAGAGTGTGTGTTTACAGGCAGGGTGTGTCCCTTTCATGTGTGTGTGTGTGTTGTGTGTGTGTGTGTGTGTGTGTGTGTGTGTGTGTGTGTGTGTGTGTGTGTGTGTGTGTGAGTGAGAGAGAGAGAGAGAGAGAGAGAGACTGATGGAGACAACAGAAGCAAAAGACTGAAAAAATGTTTTAACATCACAGATCTCAGCTTTAAAGAGATCACACATCACAAACTGAGTTTCACCAGCGCAAGAATCTGGGACTATAACTGTATGTACATATTCAAAACATAAAATATGAAACTATCTAAGTCAAAAGTCTAACAAACACATTAGACAAACCGACACGACTGCAGCTTTTGCACTCATTCACATCTCCATGGAGACGAAAGTCAATTAAATGGCCTTCATATGAAAACACACAAAAAACACAGCACTCTTCCCCCACACTTTGCAGATATAACGTGCTTATTGCAGCGTGCATACACTGAATGTTTCGTTTTGTCACTAATGAAAGGTGTGGACCACCATGTTCCTCGTCTAATACAAAATTGCAGGTTCAAGCTCCTTGCTCTTCTTTGACGGACAACCCAACCAGACAGCAGGAGCTGCTGATGCAGTGATAAGTACATGCTATGTGTCAGCTTCCTCCCTCACAACATCGACGACTGCGTTGATTGGCATGCTGAGCAGTAGCCATTGAAGTCTCTCTGATTCACAGTCGGACATTTGTGACAACTAAAACGCATGAATCCACATATTCCACCTGTTCCGTTGTTGCCCCTCAGGGTTCCTGCCACTCCAAGTCACCTGATCCCTATAATAAGCAGCACACCTGTTACGCCATTTCCGTAATAACTCCCCTGAATATATACCAGCAGTCTTTTGCCAAATTGTCTAATGTACTACTACATTATTTGAATAACAATCCAAAACCCAAAGATATGCAATCAAATAGATTAGGAAAAACAAAATAAGCAAAACCTCAACAATATAATTTTTTCTTATGAAGTCACTAACAATTAGTCAATACCAAAATAAATGTACAGTAGTCTATTTTTCTGTGGATTGACTGATCATTTAAATCGAGAAATCGATTCAGCTCTGCCTCACAGTGAAACCGTCCATGCTGCTGAGAATATAAAAGCCTTACCTGCTCACTTAATTCATCAGCTGAACGCGTAAAACGTAAATGAAATGCGTAGGTGTTATCATGTCTGCATTGTATGTGTGATTGTGCATACGATATGGATATGTTAAATTCAGCCCACCATGCAGGAAACATGACATCCGCCCTGGGGCACGCTGAGGTGATTCTGATTACGCCATGGATCAAAGGAACTAAGCTCAGCAGACACCGTACAGTAACACATATTCCTCACAGCGTTTAGTATGCTACTGTTGTCTGCAGAGGGAGGAAAATGGGGAGAAAAAGTGAGAGAAAGAGATGAATTTAAAAAACAGAAATACAGAAAAAGACAGACTGAAAGGGTATAATCTGAGGGACGGAAGAAGAGAGCGAATTGAAAAAGGACATCTGTTAGGGAAGGAAGTGTGTGTTCGTGTGTGTCGTACTTCACACAGACATTGAGGAATGAGCAATTCACAGGCACACACTCGACATATAGTACTCACAAGTTCATGTATAGCTGCACGCTAAACACGCACATTCACCGGCGCACAAACAGTTACACGACTGCTGGAGCTGAGGATTTGCTCAAAGTCAGTAAAAGATGAATAGAACCAATTAATGATACTTCTCACATCCTCTCTCATCTCTACATCCTCGCTTTAGATCGCTCTAAATAATTTCTACACAACCTTCTGACGGTGATTCAATGTAATTCCACTATCATATCATCAGAAAAATGTCTTCCCTGTTAAATAATGATGTGGAGGAGAGATAAGGATCAGTAGCTGGCAATTACATCTTCATTAAACTGGATGTTAATATTTTGTTTGAAACATGCCAGAGATCAAAGCATTATTAAATTACAACACAGTGAACTCCTCAGGGGTTGTTATGATTTATGATTTCTCATAGCCCACACCTTCTGTATTTTTCAACAGGGTGATCAGAAGAAGGAGCTTTAGACGTTTGTGAATTTGCAAGAGACAGAAAGAGAGGAGGGCTTGAAGAGAGAAGAGTCAGCTGTAAATGCAAGCGCCTACAAAGAACTACTTCTTCTGTATTGGTTAAAAAAAACAAAAATGGAATGAGGATGTAATTGCTTCCTTTTACTCGCTTACAAAAGATTATAACAAAAGCATATTCCTTGCTGGAACTGATTTATGAGCAGCAGCTGTACAAAAAGCTTCTCCATACCAGCCGCACTGAAGTTCACACTTCTTGTTTCTTTTTGTTCACCAGAAGAACAAGATTCACAGCGAATCATTGTAAATCCGGTAAATGAGCTGTCAGGGTAGCTGGTGTGAGAGAGACAGGGGCCCCGAGGGTATCGGTTGTTGTAAAGACTGCAGTCTGTCTGATGGGCCTGTAGTTTCAACACTGGCAGGGCTGTTAGGATGTGGAGATCTTTAGGTAGAGACAACGACGATGTTGTGTTGCTTTAGAAGTTGTTCTTCTTTTTGGACACAGTTTTTATAACAATGGAAGAGGAGCAAAGTTTACTTTTTTGCTGTACATCCCAAGATTGATCCCCAGAGAATGACCAGCTGCTAGTGACACAGACTCTGGCTCTCCAGCTGAGTTTGCATAAAAATATCTGCTCGGAGAATCATAAAACTTTATGCTTCCTTGGCACCTGCTCTGCACTGCAGGCCCATAATCTTTAACTGGCATCAAGTCAAGAGCAGGGCGGATCAACCAAACATATTATCCATACATGCTCATCCACTGAGGAACAAAGTTCATTCATTATATTTAATTTCGCGGAAGATACAGCATCTTATAAATTCATTATCATACCACTGCAGCCCAGTTAGTCACAGCCGCATCACTGCTTCAGTTTAGGAAACATCCAAACAACTAAACACACTCGTAATACAATATTTTAACAATTACTGGAAAGAAAAAAAACTTGGTTTTGATAATTGCTGGTAAGCCCGTGTGATTGCAGTGATGACGGATTAACTACCAATGTTAGAAGACTTTTGCGAGAGACAATTTTTTTTGAGGAACTTTTAAAGGATCAAGCTGCTGGTAAGCACTTAAAAACACCAGTACAGTATCAAATCATTTATCAACTTTCGTAGTTTACTTGAACAATCTCTATCTCTCTTTCTTCTATCCAGTTGGGCAGCTTTAGAGGCAGACAACATTAGCAATAAATGTGCTGCCGTTTGCTTTCATTTTTTGGCTCTCAGCGAGCAATCCCAGCACTACTTTTAATTAAAAGAAAAAGTGAGTGAAGGAAGCACTTGAAGCATTTAAATGAGGACGACCCCATTCTCCTCAGCTGTAACGTCAGAGAAAGTTGTACAGTCCTATTGGGATCAAATCAGAGCAGCAGTAGCGCCAACGAGAACCACTAGAAAATGACAAATAATGCTATTATTTAGTTTATCTTTATTCTGACTGTTACTTCAGCTGCCACAGGCAGACTGAACTATTTAATTCAGCTATGCACAGAGAGGTATTAGTCATTATTATCAGTTGCTGCCACGTACCAGAGAAAAGGGTTGAACTAGTTTCAGCTGCAGACCTGTCATTATAATTAATATTACCATCCCTGTCTTCCAGGACGTCCCAAGGGCACAGCAACCGTTCACAGACAAACTGACAGCCATAGCCGATCAAGGTTTGTTATTCTGCCCCCAGTTATATAGCATACGATGTATAATAGGCCCCTGTAGGAATCTACAGTGTAATCGTTCATAGATTTGACACTCTCTCGCTTTGCAGTCTTTCTTCCTCTTGTTCCCTTTACCATCCCTGCATTACTCTGAGGAAATACCTGTCTGAGTTTCTCCTGCAGTATAAACAGAGTTTAACCCAAGTCAAATCCATCAAAGTCCCCACAGAACTGATGTTTGTGATCCACAGGACTAAAAAAGGATGTACTTATAACAGGTTTCAGGTATATGAACTTTTGTTTTGTTTGTATTCTTAAAATGACACTTATTTCCTTATTTTCTTATAGCCTAAATCTTGACAACAAAAACAATGATCTTCATTGTCATCTTCATTGCCCAAAAATCCCTACTAAAAATCAATAAATGTTGTTTTCATGCATGCAGGACATTTTTTCAATCCTATTATTCCTGTCACTCTTTAGTTCAGTTGCCTTTAGAGTTCACTCCCAATGGCTTAAAGGCTTTCTTTAATGTGTGTGCTTGTGTTTCTAAATTGAATGATGGCATGACAGAGCCAAGGACATGATTACCATAGCAACAAGCTGAGACAACGCGTTGGATAGGGCGGCTGAGTATTTGTTGTGTGGTGGGTTTTTTCTGCACGACCAGCATACACAATGAATTCCTTCCTTTAATTATTATCATCTCACATTTTATCCGCTTTAGCCTTTTTTATAGAATTTGTTGTTGTTTGAAAATTATGTGAAATTGAACAGTTGTCATCTTTCTATAACACAAACACACACAGGGACTTACAGTGTCAGTATTTCCACACAACGCTATAAAAATAAAACATTTAGGTCACGCACGCACACACACACACACACACACACACACACACACACACACACACACACACACACACACACACACACACACACACACACACACACACACACACACACACACACACACACACACACACACACACACACCTCCTCCATTGGATGGCACATCACACAGACATTTTAACGGCAGTTGCTAATCTGGCCTTTCACACCACTATGCTTTGCAAGCTCTCAGCAGGCTACGTACAGTAGCTGAGCGGACACCCACCTTCTTCTGCCAAATTAGCAGTTTGTGAGTTGGCTCATGCAAAATGCTCGCCCAGTCTTCACAAAGCTTTTATGTTTTTTATTTAACACATGTTGAAATGTCATCAGGAATGAGCTTTTTTCTTGCCAGATCTTTTCATTACTCTCAGCCCCAGCAGCGGGGACCAGTGACTTAACATTTTTAAATGTGCAAGGCTCGTTTTTTTCTTACCACCAACTTCAACTGTTTTTTTTTCTGTTTGGCTTTTGCTGTGTTTCCACTGCTTTGTGTGTTTCAGCGTCACTAGTCTCTGGCCTTGACTGCTGTAGGCCGTTAAATGCCTCCCAACTCCCACATCTGCTGCCTCTCTTTTCTCTCTTTACTGAAAGACTAAACTACAGCAGCAGTGTTAGCTGTCATAGAGGGAAATATTGTGTGTTGGATACAAAGCCATGTATGTGTACATGTTAAGGTACAGTGTGCTTCAAGATGTGCAGACCAGCATGCATCGGTTTAGCCTGTGGAGAGTTTGTAAGCTGTTACTACAAAATCTTTTGGGCTTTTATGAATATGATATCCTTCTAAATACAGGATAATAGACAGCTGGCTGGGCAGAAAAGGGACTTTTTTTAAAACCTTCACAAACCTGTGTTGGAAGCCCTTAATACAAAACAAGTAGAAGAAAGAAAACTTAGGTACATTTTGTTCAGAGTACTGTAAACTGTTCGGAAGTATAAACAGTTGCAATCATAACTAAGGAGTGAATTTTTGGTAGTTTTTTTTTGAGAAAGATGAAACGAAGTTTTTAAATGGGAACTTTGGTATTTCGCATGCTTCCAAAGTCATTTTTGTTTAAAAGTTATCTGTGGAGTTTGTGACCTTTTTCTAATTCATTTATGAGTTGGTCCCCTTTTGTCTAGTGCATGCATGCATGTGTGG
>NC_072449.1:6440772-6458272 GCF_027596085.1 Anoplopoma fimbria | reverse complement strand
ATGTCCTGGGGATGTAAGTGACTGATTCAGCATGACAAATTGTTATAATCTGTCAGTAAAAGAAAATCACTTATCCAAGCCTCACGCTCAGGCTTCAACACCACTCTACTACCATGGTCCCAAATGGCAACAGTATTACTACAGCCAAAGCAAGATACATTAACTTTTCCTTGTGGGACAGCTGCAAACCCTCACACAAAACCAGGATGAGCAGACATCCACATGAGAACCGTAGTTCAGATTTGGAACATCAGAACCCTCATTTTAGTTATTGCTGCTCAGACACAAGAACATGCAAACAGCAGAATCCTGCACAGTGGAGGTTTCAGACAAATTAGGCTGGATAAATAGTATAATCCATTAATATCAGGGAAAACTACGGGTGATGACACCCTAATGGATCAGCTTGGAGATATCAAGGTGTCATCACTAGTTGTGGGCCACCCTTCTTATCCATCTTTGAATCATGAACAGCAGATTAGACAAATCCTGTAGCATTTTACCTGCGTTGAAATGTTGGGTTTTACCAAACATTGGGTCTATTTGAGAATATATAAGAAGGTTAAAGTTGATCTTTTGTTCCAGGTCTTAAAAAGCTGCATTGTACCATGGCAACTGTAAGCCCTTCATTATCCTTATCAGAGTCCTGCATAGCCTTTTTACAGGGTGGCTTAGCAGTATGATTTCCTGGTAATTCAATCTGACTCACCAGGTGCTTTTTTAAAATTTAAATTCGGATAACCAGCCCCATCAGACACTGATCCTAATATCCAATCCAATATCCAATATCATCCAATATTGCAATGGCACATCAACCACAACAACGTCACAACAGTCACTGAGTATCTCAGATCATCCTTTGTGTCGTGCCATTACATATCTATTGATCTTGACTGGGCATTCACCTTCACATTAAAATCTATCCAAATAATGCAATCTGAGTCTTCCGACACAAGATCACAGGGCTCAGGATAGTGGAGCCCATGCCGAGCCCGGCCTGGGTGATGATGACCTCTTAGGAGATGCTGGCTGGCTGGCCGACAAAACCTCAAGAGAGATTAATAGAGTGCATAAGACCTAGAGTCAATCATGGTGGTTAAAATATTCAGATGTGAGGGTGTTATGCCTTTTACAAAGGATCGGTAACACAGGGCAGAAGAGAAATGGCCGTGTATAGATGGGAACCGTATATTGCTGAAAACTTGCAAAAAATGCCTGATGACCTATAACCTCGACCATCCCGCAAGAGTTTTTGCAATTAGAGGCTTACCAACTAACCCGACAAACTATCCTGACCTTAACCATTTAAGGTCAATGCCTTACTTCAACCACCTCGAGAGTTATCGCAAATCAAGGCTTACCATACAAGAGAAATAGTCGAGGCATATCATCCCTTGTGGGATAAAATTTTGGCAGAAAGGACTCAATGACCCTTAAAACATGTCTGATCCTTCCTTGGACTTCAAAGTAGGAATACTTGATGTCCAGAACCGATGACTTGAATCTCTATCATCAGCCTTGTTTGTGTCATGTGTGCCATCCCGTCTGTTCAATCTCCTCTGATTTTTGAAGTAGGTCTATTCGTTTCCATTCCACACCAGCGCCATTTCTTACTACCCCGTCCTTCCTTTAGTTCATCACCAATCCTCCTCTCATTTGGCTATGACTGCCGTTCTATCTCTCTCTCACTCTCTCTCTGTCAAGAGCTTTCAGCAGCTTAACTAAATCTGACCCCAACCCAGCCCTCATGGCATCTCTTGCGGCTGTGCTGCGCTGCAATTAGGACTCGGGTTTCATTACACTGATGAAAGTAAGACGGGTGAAGGTGAGGTTGATAGCTGGATGGTTGAAGTTAAAGAGGGACGGAGGGCACCAGGGCATAGAGGAAAAAGGAAAACTTCAGTGGGTGGATGTGATTAGAGGAAACAGGGAGAAGCAGGCTGAAGGGAGAAGAGATGGAGCTTGGATTGGATAGGTGAAGGTAGACAGCAGCTGGTTGGCATAAAGATTTGGGCCTAGAGTGAACACAATGAACCCGTGGGACTTCATTTATGGCTCCGTTCCCTATGTAACAGCAACCCAGGCATAAGATTTTACAATGCTGATTTAACATTAGCACCTAGCTGAGGGCACTATAATCAAACCACGCACTGGGAAAAAAAAGAGCAGGGGTCAGACACAGAGTCACAGAGAGGACAAGAAACAGCAACGACCAGAGATCTTTGTTATTTCCTGCCTTCGTCTTGAGATAGACCATCCCTCTCTGCGTGGCTCTGTTCTTTTTCAATCACACTAAGCTTTTACGTCTGTTCCAACCCAGATGGACTCTGTTCATGGTCAAAGTCTTTTATTATTTCCTCCCCAACCTTCTCTCTCTCTCTTCTTGTCGTCACTCCCTTCTTCACCTTGTTTGCGCCTCCACTCCTTGGTTCAGACTGTCAATGTTACCTCCATGCTTTCGCTATTTCACATCTCTTTACAGGTTGTTATTTATCTTCTTCACATCAGCTGTGTGCTATGAATCTGGTGAACACAGCTAAAAATGTATCTCTCATTACTTCTTTTACCCCCAGCTGGCTTTTTTTATTCTGCCTATTTTACCACTCCTCATCTCTGTCGTTCCATTTGTACTTCTCTCTGTGGTCAGCTGTGTGTCCCTGGCATTTACTCCTGTTACTATGTTCGGTTTCCTCTCTCTGGCTTTGCGTCGTAACATCGATATCCGATGTGCCAATTATTCCACTGTAGCCTGCTGTGGCAGCATTTCTTCTGCCCTCACTCACTAGCACACACAATCTGTTACATGCTGCTCAGAGAAGATTGGGCAAGCATAGAAGTATCTTCATATAGTTGTCCAGTCTCAAGTATTGGGAAAAAGGCTTTTTTTTTTTTTTTTTTTTTTAAACTTCATCACCCAGCCTTTTATTGCAAATGTTGTGCTGGAAGGAAATAAGAGTGTGAACAGAAACCGTGCCGGATATTTGATGCATGCACATGGAAAAATGAAATGACTCTCATCATTTCACCAAAGGCTGGGCAGGCTTTAAAAAACTCTGATATGGAGCCGGCTGTAGATTTTACTGTGGCATAAAGCGGAGGTCAGAAACATTATACAGTTATTTTACAGCTGGGTGGGTACTGAATTCATCAGGGACCGACCATTATCATTCAACATCTGCACAAGTCCTCAGTATGGCCATAATGTGATATCATATGATCTATCATAATGCACTGTATTGTGAATATACAATATGCATATTATGCATTTGTATTTCAAATATTCTTCTTCGTCTATGCTCCCCCAGTTCTTTTCTATCATGGCTGGTACATAATTGAAATCTCTCTCTACAAGAGGATCATGTAGTCAATTCAGTATGACGGGTGTATATGTGTATCTCAAGTGCATGTAAGATCTCTCTGTCAGCTATTCAAAGAGTGATCCAAAGAGACTATGTTCAATAAAACCAGTCAATGCATGTGACATAATGTCCTAGTTATGCACGGCAGGGAGCCCAAATAGGGTCGGGACGTACTTGGCAAGGTAATATTCGAGTCTTGATTTACTAGAGTGGACATTTCAGCACATTTTACGAACAGTTAACTTCATTAGTCCTGCAACATTCAACTTCCATCACTTGCCTGTAGCTATAAATAAATCTTGTTGACCTGTCCAGAGCCACAAGAGTCCTAACGTTATATAAAATGCTTGTTGACACCTGTCATCGGCATCACACATGTATGTTTGTGTGTTTCATGTGTGTGTGACTGGCGGAAGCTTGGGGTTGGAGTGTGTGTGTGTGTGTGTGTGTGTGTGTGTGTGTGTGTGTGCCGTCCTAGTTTAAGCAGCACCGTGCATATAGACGAGGGGCTCAGGTTACCATATGAAGTTCATTTGACATCCACTTTAAGTCAAATGAGTTTCAAGGTGTGATGCTGACATAATAAAATTAATTGGGGGTGCAAAATGTGTGACTATGCAAAAAAACACTGCGTTTGCACAACACATGCAAAACCGTGATGCACACTTACATGTGCATAAACCCACACACAAATACATAGAGACAAACAATAGCAATAGCAGGAGAGCAAGAGATACAGAGGTCGTTTGAATAGTTACAGTTTTAGACTGAGCAGAAATTCATCAACAATGAGAGAAGAAAGAAGTGAAGCTCTCCTTTCCAGTTGTTGTTTACTACCTGCCTCCTCACCACTTGCTCTAATCTACCATCAAACACAGATAGCTGATAACTGAAGTTTCGGGTCTTGGAGATTGCCTCTGGAGCTGGCATTAAAAAAGAAAGGAATGGTTGTTGAAAAATGGAAAAAAAGTCCTATTCACTGCCTTTCTTCCTCTTTTCTATTTCGTTTGTCATTCTTTTAAAAAATTGAACAGCTTTTAAAGCCATAAAAACTACAGAAACTATGAAATCCAATATAGTCAAGAAGCCAAGCGATTAATTTAAACATATGGTGTGTGTGTGTGTAGGCATATAGGCTTAAATGTTGCATAGATTTAAGGTCTTACAGTGTTCATGTTAAATAAAGTTTAACATTACATAATATAATGAGATAAGGATCTACACGGATAATTACAATAACCATGAGTCGTTAATCCTAAACAAAGCACAAAGAGGAGGGTGACTTTACTAAGGATCAACATCAAATCTTTTTCAAAACACTTTTGTACGAGAGATGTTCAGCGTATTTGTGTTTGTTCTTACACAAGAAGCAAAGCTACAAGGCAGTCTGTTGGCTTTGTTTATAGATCAAATATGATATAAAGGTCCTGGGCTCAAATGCACAGCAGAGGAGCAATAACATTTGCATCATAAAATATTTATAGATACAAAGGTTCCTGAAAAATGAATGACAATAGGGTTGCAAGGACTCATTTATTGAGTCTTTCGTTGTAACCCAACAGTTTTAATTTAGACAACCTGATGAAAAAATGTAACAGCTTTTAAAGCCATAAAAACTACAGAAACTATGAAATCCAATATAGTCAAGAAGCCAAGCGATTAATTTAAACATATGGTGTGTGTGTAGGCATATAGGCTTAAACTTTGCATAGATTTAAGGTCTTACAGTGTTCATGTTAAATAAAGTTATATATGTTATATATATATATATATATATTACTATATGTCAATAATACACATTTTAGCAGGATTTTATGATTTCCCATCAGCATAAATCTCAGCCGAGTCTCATGTTCCGGTCACTAGTTTTTGAATCATCCTGCATTAGTGTTTGACCACTTTGGGATTTTTACCAGTTGGTGGTTGTAGATGAAATGTCAGGGAATCGCCAGAGCCATTAGAATTAATTCCAATCTTGTTTCAAACACGGCAATCCATCCTATAATTTTGACTTGTCAAGACATTTTAAATGCTGGACTGACAGACCAACTGACCTGACTTGATCATCGTTTGAGTCACTAGCGTAGCTACTGGCTAGAAGCAAGATCCTTGTGCATTGAACCTATACATTTAATAATGATTTTTAAACCAAAGCACCAATAAAGAGTCATCTGTTAATTCCAATACAATGTTGAGCCAGCAGGGGATGAACATTTACATCCAACAACTGCAAAGCTACATCATTTTGAAAAGGTGTGGCTGTCTAATTTGCGCGAAAGTGCACGGTTCAATCCAGCTCGCCTTTCATGCAAACACATTGCGTTACCTCTGACATTGACTTGAATAATAGAGCTCTTAGTGAATTTCTTAGAGCCTCGTCACTGTTGTGTGTATTTAGTTTGGCCATCTATCTCCCGCTAGTTATAATTATGGTCAGGGATTAAACGGTAACAGTCACTTGCAGGCTCCCTTACTATAAATGTACGGTTTGTGGTGAACCAATTGATAACTGCCTTTGGGGCACTAGCTGGCCATTTTGGTGGAAAGGAAAAGCTCACAGGGTTATGATTTTGTAACCACGAGAAGGTAAGAGCGTGCATGAGCAGTGAAGTGTGTGGCCATGTTAGTTGAAGTGTAATGTCTTGATGCATGATGCATGTACTCGGATTTCTGTTTGGTTGCTAACCTGCAGAGCATCTCTTATATAAGGGCATAGGACTTCAGTACTTTTACAAGAAAATAAGTGAATTTGTATGCATGCTCCTGCACAGTTACTCTCTCTCTCTCTCACCCACAAACACACACAGTTGCTTGATTCTTATCATATTATATATTCCCTTACCCCGAAGATAAAGTACTCCCATTTTACCAGTGGGGGGAAATCATTTGCCGTGCTTTTGCCTGATTTCAAACATCGTCTCTGGAAACCTAAACCCAATACCTTAATGATTCCATTACTATTATCTACTGTGGTGGTGGTTGGCAACTGTTCGCCCACATGCTCAGTATCTGCATTGTCTCACCCACTCAAAAATGGTTTAGGTGCCGGTGGGAAGGTAGAGAGCCTTCAATTTTGAGTAGAACACGCAATATTGATGCTTATACACAGACATAAAGCCCCTCTGACTTTGACAAGCCAAACACACACACACACACACACACACACACAGACACTGCAATACCATCAGGGTCAGTAATAACAATAATTTGCAGTTGGCATTTTTCCAGGAATAAACTCCAGTTACAACTTCCCATGCATAATAAAAATGACTGGGATGATGCATATTTGAAGCCCCACTGCAGCAAATAACACATATCCTTGGCATATAAAGTCTGTCGTGCCACTGAGTTCAATATGCATGACAAGAAAAGAGGAAAATAAAAGTGTGAATGCAAGTCTGCGGATATCTACACGTGTGTCCCCAACCTCCACCTCCACCTCCACCTCCACCCCCAAAGATAACAATTAACTGCGCTATTCCCAGTCATGGAGCAGGTTTCTTGAATGAGGTGCTCCGTGGGTGGCATCCACCACCTATTACAGTCCATCTATGAACCATACCCGCCCATATGGAAGCTTATAATGAACACACAGGCCCTGTGTCTGTGAGGAGAGAGGCGTTTGATGGCTCTTCACCGTCTCACCTGCTCGTTGGCTGCCAGCTCCTTCTCCAGCTGTCGGTGTTTGTTGTGCCACACCAAATAGTGGATAGGATAACGACTCTTCTCCGGAGTTTTCTTAGCAGAAATCATCCTCGGATCATAGTTTTTTCCCCCCCCTCTTCCTCCTCCTTCTTCACTGTGGATTGTAAGGATACTTTGTTATTATTTCACAATCAAACGTATCATCCTTTTTTGTATCGTCGGTGATGCCTTTGCGCGTCAGAAACAGTGAATGACTCCCTGCATGCTCTGCTTAGAATAAACTGCAAAGCCCTGTGACAACCATATATAAGGAAGAAAAAAGAAAAGAAAAAAGAAACCCCTCGTTTGACTGTCTCTCCGTGTAGGCTACACCTTTATTTCTTAACTACCCGTTCCTCCACCTCTCTCTCTCTCTTTCTCCCTCTGCCTACTCTAACACATCTATCCTCCTCCTCCTCTCCTCCCATCCGGCGGTGACTGAGAAAGATGCATTGACAAGCTGCAATGAAATGTGGGCTCACTCAGCCAATCCGCTGCCAAGGATGTTGTGATAAAAACCTATGCCTCCTAAAATTAAAGGATCGTACGTGAGATTTTTTTAAAAATATATTTAAAATTAGCATCCATTCAAAAATCCTTTAAAACATTTTATTTAATAAATATTCAATAAAATATAAGTGTAAGTTCATAAACTGAATTTAATGCAACAATGCAACTGTTGACAGTTTAATAAATCAGACACTGATGGCAGAGCGCTTAGTATTACATCTTTATTTCAACCAAAAATGCTTTGCACTGGTTAGGGGGTACTTGGCTAAAAAAGTATTTCACAGGGGGTACATCACTGAAAAAAGGTTGAGAACCACTGCTATAGAGCATAAACCCCTACAGGAGTCTTGAAGTAGTGATATACTGTAGGGGTAAAGAAAAGCTTAATTATCGCCTGCATTTGAATTCAAATCCATCTATTTAAAGTCTTATTCAAATGTAATCCTATACTTATGTCATGCCTCAGTTTTATGCAAAATATCTTGCTTTGTTAAATGCTAGTTAGTTGGGTTTTTGTTTTTTTAAATCAAATATATATTTTGTCTCTGACTGTCTCGGTCCCCTGTTGAGTTAAGACTGTCTTTTACATTTTTTTGTATGTTGTATTTTAATTTGTGTGTTGTAAACTGTATAACAGAACGAACAGTAACAGCAGGAATAATAACGCTAAAAATAGTACCAGTCAAAAGTTTTCAATGGTTTTTCTTTATTTTTATTTTTAAAAAATTCTACATTGTAGATTAATATTGAAGACATCCAAACTATGAATGAACACATATGGAATTATGTGGTAAACAAACAAATGCTCAACAAACCAGAATATGTTTTATATTTTAGATTCTTCAAAGTAGTTGAATGAGAAGGTGTGTCCAAACTTTTGACTGGTACTGTATATTGCAACATGTAAACAAATATATATTAGTGAGATGATTTTTCTATGTTTTAGTGGAGTTTAACCTCACACATAATTCCATATGTGTTCCTTCATAGTTTGGATGTCTTCAATATTAATCTACAATGTAGAAAAAAATAAAATAAAGAAAAACCATTGAATGAGAAGGTGTGTCCAAACTTTTGACTGGTACTGTATAAATACACGATTAACAATGATCCAGTGGTATAACACTGACAATAGCCAGTCTGCATGATAATTATTTATTACTTTTGATAGGCTACTTTTACTAAGAAAAAGAAAAAATGGAAAAAAAAAAAATAAAGAAAAATTTTAGATTCTTCAAAGTAGTTGAATGAGAAGGTGTGTCCAAACTTTTGACTGGTACTGTATATTGCAACATGTAAACAAATACATATTAGTGAGATGATTTTTCTATGTTTTAGTGGAGTTTAACCTCACACATAACATAATTCCATAGTTTGGTGTTCCTTAAAAATAAAGAAAAACCATTTGGATGTCTTCAATATCAATCTACAATGTAGAAAAAAATAAATTAAAATAAAGAAAGAAAAACTGAGAAGGTGAATGAGAAGGTGTGTCCAAACTTTTGACTGGTACTGTATATTGCAACATGTAAACAAATATATATTAGTGAGATGATTTTTCTATGTTTTAGTGGAGTTTAACCTCACATTTAAAGAATGACTGGTATTCATGCCATCATCAGTTGTATTTGGTGATATTTAGAAGTATTACACTACTATGTCTCCAAGAGATCCACATTGACACACAACAGCAAGAATATGTTTTGTATTTTAGATTCTTTAAAGTAGTTGAATGAGAAGGTGTGTCCAAACTTTTGACTCTGAAGAATCTAAAATATAAAACATATTCTGGTTTGTTTACCACATAATTCCATATGTGTTCCTTCATAGTTTGGATGTATTCAATATTAATCTACAATGTAGAAAAAAATAAAATAAAGAAAAACCATTGAATGAGAAGGTGTGTCCAAACTTTTGACTGCTACTGTATGTTAGTGAGATGATTTTTCTATGTTTTAGTGGAGTTTAACCTCACATTTAAAGAATGACTGGTATGCATGCCATCATCAGTACTGTATATTGCAACATGTAAACAAATACACATCAGTGAGATGATTTCTCTCTGTTTCAGTGGAGTTGACAGAGGAATGACAGGTCTCCCCCTCCTCTCCCTCCTCTCCCCCCGGAGGTAGCTGCAGGGAGGCCGGGTGTGGGTGTGTGTTTGGAGGCTGACAGGTCTCTCGCTGCCGTCTCCCGGTGAGTTGCAGCCAATGCACTAAACACATTTAGTAAACACCCAGATATGAGGACCATGCACACAGCCGGATGAACCCTGTTCGTGCAGCCTGGCTCCAGTCTTGACGTGGGCGAGGAAGACCGCAGCCGGCCGGGAAAACCGACCTCACCACCCCGGCTTCCGGGGATTGAAGGGCCGCAGCGGTGAGACGGCAGACGTCGGTCGGTAGCTCCGGGGAGTCAGTGGACGAAACACCACTATATCCATCTCCTTCATCCACACACCTCCACCCTCCAGCTCAGCGATGTCCAGAAAGCTGCAGAGGACCGAAGTCTGCGCCGACTGCAGTGCGCCAGGTAGGGAGGAGGAGGAGAGTGACACTACGTCCACCAGCGCGACGTGATGGAACGTGAAGGCCGGAGCGGGGGTCGCTGTCAGCGGGTGCGCGGAAGCAGGAAACCCGCCGGCTTCAGAGCGTCGGCTAGGCCTCAGATACAATAGGCGTGTTATCACAACGGGGATGTGTTTGTGTAAAAAAAAAAAGCTGCTGGGCTGTATTTAACAGCTGTATTAAACCAATATCACAGGCGAAGACAAACACTTTGTTTTCTGCTTTTTTAATCAGATTGTCAGATTTTAGGTTTGTTTTGATTTTCCTTATCGCGTTAGCTTAGCCTAGCCTAGCCTAGCCTAGCTATGGAGTTGACTCCCTGCGTTGCTATATATAATTAAACATTTAGCTTTTTTTTTTTTTTTTTTTTACACACATTGTAGTAGTATCATGCTTTTATATTTCAAATATATACATTTTTTATTTATTTTTGCTTTTGCCAGCTGCGTTCTGAGACTGTGTAGCCGGTTAGCTTAGCCTCGATGCTAGCCAGCTCAGCTAACTTTTTTTTTGGCTAAACAGCAAGTTATTGCTAAAGTCGTTTTAAAGGAGTCTGGTATTAGTTATTGGTGGTTTCCACATGTCCATGAAGAGCTTATCCTATTCAGTTAATGTTTCTATAAACATACTGATTTATTTTAGTGTATTTTCAGGATTTTTCATAGCTTATAAATCACATTAATACAAACTCATTAATTGGAAATCCACCTTTTAATGTGGAAGGTTTTATCTGATTAAATATGTTCAAACTTCACCCCAGTGAGTATTCATGTTTCATCTGTGTTAGTCTACACTCACATGCCCTCATCTCTAGTTTGAAGCACTTGTTCATTGGTGTGTGTGTGTGTGTTTGTTTATATGTGTGTGTGTGTGTGTGTGTGTGTGTGTGTGTGTGTTTATATGTGTGTGTGTGTGTGTGTGTGTGTGTGTTTGTTTATGTGTGTGTGTGCATGCATTCATTCATCTGTACATGCATCACTACAGCTGCCCTCTTCACAGCTGCTCCCCCTGATAGCAAAGTCTCTGTGTGTGTGTGCAAAACTGTCATAAGCTGACTGCTCAGTGTTCAAAACCTTTCTGGCTGCACCTCGATGAGCTGATCCTAGTCCCTGCTACGATCATATTTACTTACCCTCCTGCTGTCTGTCCTGATGCCATCTCAATTGCATTTCCTACTTCATAAACTGACCAACACTAACCAACCCCAGTTGAACATGCTTCTATGTACGCCATAGCAATTTACAGAATGGTTACTTATTGTAAGTCGCTTTGGATAAAAGCATCTGCTAAATGACTGTAATGTTAATGTGGGATGTCCCTGCCAAATTAATCCTGTTTGAGAAAAGGAAAATGTGTGTGTGTTGCAAAGATAATTGTTTCTTTACTTGCGTTTTCTCAGATTAATTTACAGTTTTTTTCATAATGGTGGTGGGCGTGTTTGCGTTGGTGTACCCGTTACTAGCTGTGTATTTCTTCTGCTACAATCAGGTCCTTTCATGGGTCCCCTCCTTGCGACGACACACACACACACACACACACACACACGCAGTTCGTTCTGCAAAATGCTGACCTAGCCACTGGTGACAAGCCACCTCCCTTCCTACCCTAGCATTGTGTCAGAGGGATAACTCGATGGCATGGCTACAAAGGACGACTGATAGTCCAAGTCTAAGCCAAGCCTCAGGAGGCTTTAATGTCATGCCGTTGCAATCTGCAGAGTTTATAGCAACAGTGAATCACTTTGTCATGTTAGTAAACTCTTTATTGAGCACAGATGTAATTCTATAAGAAGCCCTCATGCAAGCATTTAGAGCAGTTTTGCAGTGGCGTCAAATTACTTTGTCGTTCTTTGTTGTCGAATGTTACTGTTGACGTTGTGAGCGGTGTTTGGTTGAGTTTAAAAAGCAGTACTTAGAATAAATAAAGCAAGTCGACCTACATGTTGCTCCTGGGTATTAAATTAGAGCTAAACTTGAGTGTAGAAACTTAGCAGTTACTAGGCATCATTCATTCACCATCAATACACATTGTAATACATGTTTTTATACAGGCTTTAGTGACAGTAATACAATCAAATGTCAATGTCTTATTGATGAATTCGGCCAACTTTAGGTTAAATCATGTCATGCAGCAGATTTGGCCAATACCTGCAGCCAATAGTCTATTCAGGTCTAATAGCTTAATGGTGAAGCCTCATATTGATCCAGCGAGACAAGCAGATAGCGTAGCCTGTGGGAGTTTTTATATTTATTACCCAGATTAAGGAATTAAATTGCTGCAGTCCAGCCTTCAGAGCCCACGGGCTACTGTTCTAAACTAGGCTATAGCTCTTATCAAAGCCATTTTGCATCGCTGCTACTTTTTCTGCAAGCAAAAAGAATTGCAGTGTGTCAGTTCATCTGATGATGGACTATTTTAGCACAATTAATACCCTAAGCCCAGACAGTTTTATCCCAGCCTGAGAGTGACTAATACAGATAGTAGATGTGCGTGTGTGTGTGTGTGTGTGTGTGTGTGTGTGTTTGTGAATGCATTGTGTGCATGTTAGTGTGCATTTATTTGTTTTGATATTGCAGACTGTATTAGTTGGAAGCTTTTCATCACAACAGGCTCCTGAGTATAAATATGACCCAGACTCTATGACCAGTCTGCCTCTGTCATTAGCCTGGCCTTGGCTATAGCTGCTTCCACTCCCATTCTCACGTCATTCACACTTGAAAAAATGGATGTTCCCCTCAGCATTATGCACGCAACTGTAATATCACACTGAACAGACTAAAACAAATACCAAATGTTGTTATGGAAACCTCAGACTTCTGTTGAAAACTAGCTGATCTGACATTTGGCGCAGCCAGTGGGGCACTGGTCTCCTACCAAGCTGCTTATGGCTGAAAGGTTAGAGTTTACTTGGTCGGTGTATGCTTGTAGAAACATGCACATATTAGTGATATTTCCTTTGACATTTCCCCTTTTCACACACTGTATTGCAGTAATAATTTGCATAACCAGTAATCTATTATATGATTAAAAAAATCTGCTGTGCTTGTGTCACCTTGACTCTGACTTACCTTCGTCCTTCAGCTTTATTTACTGCTGCACATTGTTTCCTGCAGTCTTGTACAACGCTGTGGCGACTGAGTTTAAATAATTTGAGGTTACACTGAGCCCTACATTGGTTTGCACTTTTATCAAAGCAGGGCTCTGTGCATGCATTGGTTCATTAGTGAGAAACAATTCAGAGTATACTGGGCTAAGGGGAGTGACAGTACAGCCCAGCATATGGAATATTTAGTGTGTGTGTGTGTGTGTGTGTGTGTGTGTGTGTGTGTGTGTGTGTGTGTGTGTGTGTGTGTGTGTGTGTGTGTGTGTGTGTGTGTGTGTGTGTGTGTGTGGTGTGTGTGTGTGTGTGTGTGTGTGTGTGTGTGTGTGTGTGTGATCTATTTTAATCCAGGCATTTGATACTTCAAAGAACACAACTCACAAAGGCTGGCTGATAATTCAGTGTTGTAATCTTAACCTTATAAAAATGATTTATCCACTAGTTTATACATATTTTTATTCATATAAACATGTTGAGATATTACTCTTGACAAATGTCATGTCTAAATACTGTAAATGATTGTAAGTAAAATATTACTATCGTTATTGCATAATTCAGTATGTTCTTATTGCCTATTCCTTGCAGTGAGGAATATCTTTTTCCCCCAAATCCTCTTAATTACAACACAGCTGATTGATTGATTAATTAAAAAGCTGCAACTCCTCTAAAGTGCATGCTTGCTGTGCTATTAATGTGCCTTATACAATACTGTGATATACAATTACACGTTCATTTTCGAAATTTAAAAGACGTATAAGATTTAATTGTAGTATGATCACTGTAATTGTCTTGCTGTTGCTCATTATAATGCTGAAAAGTCTCACCATCACACTACATGTTTTATATGTCTCTTAATACCATTCATCTCTTTCTGTTTCCCTGTCAGACCCGGGCTGGACCAGCATCAACCGAGGGGTCCTGATCTGTGATGAATGCTGCTCAGTCCACCGCAGCTTAGGCCGCCATATCTCCATAGTCAAGCACCTGAGGCACAGCGGATGGCCTCCCGCACTACTGCAGGTACGGCTGAGAAATGAAGAGTGAAGGGAAGTGTGAATTAAGCTAAAGCAAATGCATTACCTGAGGTCCAGAATACTACCACTGAGGGAGATGACTAGTACAGAAATCTGACTCAACATTGAGGAAGCAAATCTATTCCCACAGGTTTTCCATTGGTTTTTACATATTTTGTTTTGTATTTTCTCTATGTATGTTCAAATATATGCATATTCATCTGTTTGTACACCTTTTTTTGAATTTTGGTCATGAAAGCAATACATTAAAGATATTGCAAATTTGCAATACAATATTGCATTTGTCCTTTAAGGTGACATCAGATTATTTATATAGTTTTCTTGCATCGCGGTTAACCATCACTGAGTCACTGCTGCATGTGTGTTTCAGATGGTCCAGACCCTGGCCAGTAATGGGGCCAACTCCATATGGGAACACAGTCTCCTGGACCCTGCTCAGGTACAGAGCGGTCGGAGGAAACCCAACCCCCAGGACAAAGTCCAGTGAGTATACTCCCTACAGGCTGAAAACACACGGGACAAAACGATCACACTATTGCTGGGGGAAATTATTGTCCTTAATGCACTGGAATGTTAAATAACCTCTAACAGGTGTTTCCAGTGGTGAGGAGCTATTGCACCCAGTTGTTCCTTAATTCCCCCTAAACAGTTGTCTCATGGATCACCTTCCTAATGAATATTGTTCTGTTCTCAGAGGGTTTTTGTATATCTAAATACAGGATAGGGTTTTAATGTCGGTTCGTAGTGCTTCCTTTGGGTTGTAAATTATGCTATGGGAGTGTCATGACATCAGGAATTGGAACTGCACGAAATCTTCTGTTCTTTTCACTTAATGTGTCATGTCACAAATGTGTCAAAAATACAAATTAGCTGCTGTGGCATTCGGTAAAAAATTGATACTCAAGCACAGATTAATGCACTTTATATGTGGTTTCAATTTTGTGGGGCGGCACTAGCTAGTAGTGGTCTGTTTCAAGTTTAGAGCGGTAGCTGGAGAAGTGCCAGTTCCCCTCCTGGGTACTGCCGAGATGCCCTTGAGCAACCCCCAACTGCTCAGAGCTCCTGGCTGTGTGGCAGCCCCATCACTCTGACATCTCTAGTGCTTGTCTATACATTTTGTGTGTGCTTGTGTGTTTATTTTGGTCCTCTGTGTGTAACCAAAAAGTAACAACGGAGAGTAAAAATAGAACTTCCCCAAGAGGGATTAATTAAGTATTTCTTCTTCTTCGTTTTCTTGTTAACCCTCGTATCTTCTACTCTACTGTCCAGTCCCACTAAGTCAGAGTTCATCAGAGCCAAATACCAGATGCTGGCCTTCGTGCACAAGCTGCCCTGCCGTGATGACGATGGCGTCACTACCAAGGACCTTAGTAAGGTGAGGGCTCAGCATTTCACAGCAGGATTTTTAGCATAGTTAGCCCGTCCAGACTTTGCCATATTGCTGAACTGCATGTGCAAGCACAAATTATGTTTTATTTAAAGATATCAGTGGGAGACCTCACATATTAATAAAAACGTACATTGTGCATGTATACACGCACACAAACACACACTCATGTACACTCACTCTCCTGGCAGGAAGTGGTCTGAATGACACATCAGGATGTAATGATGGTCTCTAATGCTGTGGAGCATCAGAGGGCTAATAAGGGGATTCTGCCTGTTTCTGTCTCTTCGTGATGTTTAATCTTTCCACCCCCTGACACTCTGTGTTCTTCTCTCTCTCTCTCCTCTCTTCTTTGCCTCTTTATTAGCAACTACATTCAAGTGTGCGGACGGGAAGTTTAGAGACGTGTCTTCGGCTGCTGTCCCTCGGCGCTCAGGCCAACTTTTTCCACCCGGTCAGTAAAAAAACAAAAAAAACAAAAAAAACCTACCCCCTAACTCACTCCATCTAGAAATTAGCCATGCTGTTTAGTTACACTCTTTATGCCAAATCTATTGTCCTAACCCTGTTTGTGTGTCTTACCCCAGGAGAAAGGCACCACCCCGCTCCATGTGGCGGCCAAGGCGGGTCAGATCCTGCAGGCCGAGCTGCTGGTGGTGTACGGCGCCGACCCCGGAGCACCTGACATCAACGGACGCACACCTATGGACTACGCAAGGTACAAAACAGTGGAAACTCACTTCACTTGTAACCCAGTTTGCATTTAAATCAAATCTCAAATTGAAATCTGCTATTGGAGAATGGTAAAAAGGAAAAGCAAATCTGTTTAAAATAAATGTAAAATCACAACAAAGATGGTAGAATTGTTTGTGTCTGTGTTCCAGGCAGGCTGGCCATATAGAGCTGGCAGAGCGGCTGGTAGAGTGTCAGTACGAACTGACGGACAGACTAGCTTTCTACCTTTGTGGACGGCGTCCAGGTAACCCACTGCACCAGTTTGTGTGCACCTCACATGCCCTTCAGCATAGCAGTTAACCTCAGTGACATGTGTGGTAGCTTTTATCCAGTTGTTCAGTCTCCTCTCCTCTTTACCTCTCCCCCTCCTCCCTCTCCTCCCTCTCCCTCTCCCTCTCCTCAGATCACAAGAATGGCCATTATATCATTCCTCAAATGGCCGACAGGTATGCACCCTGACATTGTTTCTGTAATAAATTGGCTATGAGAGCCTTGCGTTTGCATGCGTGGTGTGGTTTGATTGCATGAAGTATCTTTGTGAGTATACTTGAGCTACCTGACTTGCCATACTTCTATGACTCTTCTCACTTTGTCTCCCTGGCATGGATTAATTGATGCTAATGCAGTTTAGTGTTCTGACCAGAGGGTGGCACCACAGCATATGTAAGCCCACCCCCCAAAAAAGGAGGTCTTTGGCAGCTCTATGAAAGCTGGCAGTTTAACGTAAATGCCGATCTAAGCTATTACACGTACCCGCAATGATTTAGATACTCGAGGTGCGCTTGGTTTATCAATCCTAATCTGCAGGTTTGATTTGAGAGGTGCAGAAGTGCACAGTCAGGTTGTGACAAATCAAGTTCAGTGCTACTTGGCACAGCTTCTTTCAAATATTTGATGGGCGCTGGGCTTTCTCAGCTGAGTCAGAGAAGTAGCTATAGAAAATGACACTCCCAAATGTAAACGTTATGCAGCTAAACCAAGTGCACCTCAAAAATCTATTTGTTGCCTAAGTGCGTCTTACTTCTGAGCTGCCATCTAACTCCACTTGCATCTGCTCCGTTCTTGTAAATGGTTCCTCTTGATAATAACAATTGAAGCATATTTGATGTTGCCTCTCTACCCCT